>NC_057797.1:730946020-731241744 GCF_018294505.1 Triticum aestivum
GCTTCCCCTCGCCCTCTCGCCTTCTCCTCTCCCCCAGATCCGCATCGGCAACCCGCGCGCGACGCGCCCGTCGCCGGCCACCTCGCACCATCGTGGCAACCGTCGACCTCATGCCACACTGACGTGCCCAAGCACTCCACCTCCCTCGACTACGTCTCCCCGGACAAGCCGCAGGACTCCGGACGCCCCCGCGACACCTTCCCCGCCACCGGCTTCCTCTTCGGCCCGGCGGACTCCGTCGACAATTCGCTCCGGCGAGCTCTCCCCCGAGCCCGCTTTGCTCACCTGCAGGTGACGGTGAGCTCCTCTGTCGATCCCCTCCCTTTCCCCTTCGGTTCGTCGGGAGTACAGCTTAAGTGATGCTTGGATGTGTAATCTGCTCTACTGAGTTCCTGTTTGTGATGTGTAATCTTCTCTAGTGACCACTCCATCTGGTGGTGGTCAGCTACTTGTCCAAAGATCCGAGGAGTAGGATGTCATCACTTAATCCGCTCTAGTGACCCGCGATGTGTAATCTGCTCGATGTTGTTGCTGCTGCTGCTTAAGTGAAGCTGGTGCTTGTTCTTGTAGTTGCACTCTAGTGATGCTGCTCTAGCTCTAACTTCTAAGTCCACTGAATTTTGTCAACTTGTGATGCTGCTGCTACTGTAGACCTTGTGAACTTGTGATCTTCTGAACTTGTGAATTTTGCTTAGAAACATCAATGAATTTGGTGATGGAGTACAATTTTGTATAAAATGAAATGCAAGGTTGCTGATACTGTAACCCAGATCACACAGATCAAATTTTTTTCAATTTATGCAACTGTAAGAGTACCAACCAGATTACACAAATCATTTTTGATCTGCAAGGTTCTTGTTGCTGTGATGGAGTAACTCTGTAAGATGGAGTACATGAGTACTGTAGTAGTAACTCTTGATTAATTATGGCATTGTGTGTCATAATTTAAAATTGCCATGTTTATTAGAAGTGTTAACCATCACTTCTGGGTTGTAACCTTAGCTGTGTTTCAATGCTTAAAGACTATTAGCTGCATAGTAATTTCCCTGTCCTAATTGTTGTTTTTCCATGCATAGATGAACATTCTATAATTTCCAAGGATCAATTAGACGAGATTGGGCTCTCCTTTTTATTGTTGTTTTGACCTTTCTGTTGTGAAAAATAAAGCAGGATTTTAGACTAATGTGGGCCTATGGCTACACCAGCATGGTGTTTTGATTCAGAAGTGATGATTTGCTACAACCAGTGCATGCATGCCTTTTTTCTTCTTCATTTTTAGTAAAGTGCTCTGTTCTGGGTCATGGACTTTGTGCCATGGACCAGTGCATGCATGCTGCTGCTGCTGCTGTACTACTTGTCAAGTGATGCTGCTGCTGCTATCTGCGAGTTGCTGCTGCTAGTTGTGATTTTGTCAAGTGATGCTGCTGCTACTTGTGATCTTCTAAAATGACCCCTTTCTCCTGAAACGTTGATTAATTTCCGTTTCGGTTGAGAAATGGGGCACTCCAAGGTCAAGAAAATTAGCAAAGGTCATGCCCAATTTTCTTGACCTAGAAGGTGCCCGATTCTCAACCGAAATAAAAATTAATTTGCTTTAGTGGTTGGATTAGTTTAGTATTTTTTTCACACACTCAGACACCCTTGCTTGCCATGTGTGTGAGAGAGATAGTGAGAGGAGACAAGAAGAAGGGGGTTAGGAAGATGTTGCCTGCTCATCAAAGCTAACCATCTCCCCCTTTTCACCCCTTTTCCTTTGTCTTTTGTGGGTTGCAAGGAAGCTACTGTCTTAGCTAGCTTAGCTTGTGCACAAATCCCAGTGTTACAATCTAGAAAATTAGCCTGCAAAGATGAGGTCCCATGCTGGCTGTACCACTGCATCATGCAACAGTGCCTTCAAGATCCAAGGCAATATCACAAACATCATAGGCAATTTGACCAAACTCACAACCTTGTATCTTTGCAGCAACCAACTTTCTAGACACACCCCTCAAGAACTAGGTTACCCTGAGAACGTGGACTTGGACCTTAGCAACAACACACTAACAGGTTCTATCCCAAAACACCTAGGCAATATCACAAACATCTCTCAATTGTTCCTTGACAATAACCAACTTTTTGGCGACATTCCTCGAGAATTAGGTTATTTGGTCAACTTAGAGATCTTGTTCCTTGACAATAACCAACTTTTTGACCAAACTTTGTTCCTATTTATAGAGAAACATGGCCAACAACGATGAGGCCGGGGGTTCGGGCGGCAAGGAATTCTGGGAGCTGTCCCAGGAGATGGAGGAACAACCTCACTTATATGAGGACGCCGCCTTCCCCACCGATCCTGAGACCACTGATGGTACCGCCGAGGATGACCCCACTGATGCCACCACTGATGGTGCCGCCGAGGATGCCACCACTGATGATGGCGGCGCACGCACAGATGGCAGCCAACCGAAGAGGCAACGGAAGGACCGGCGCCCGACCGTGCTCCGCACCCTCAAGGAGGAAGTTACTGAAGTGGACTCCAACGGGAATCCAACGGCGCCCGAACGAATAGTCAAGGGGTACTCGCTTCAGCTCGGGTGCATTCTCCGGAGCACCGTCTCGATCAACACCGAGAACCTCAGGCATCCTGACCGAGGGAATTTGCGCAACCTCCTCTTCACGAAGCTGCACGAACGATACAAGTTCCCCGCTGAATTTGAAAACACAAGCCTCAAAGGGAATAAAGTGAACAATGCTGCCCTCACGAAGATGAGCACGGCCCTGTCTACTTGGAAAAGCAATGTGAAGAGAATGATCGAGAAAGGTGAGAGTTATGAGAAGATCAAGGAGAAAAATCCTTCGATCACCGAAGATGACTACAACGACTTCAAGATCAATTGCTCGAGCACCGCAAGCTCCGAATCAAGTAAGTGGGGGAAAGAAATGCGGGAGCTGAACTTAGGGGAACACACACTCGGTCCCGGCGGTTACAGAGTGGCGGAGCCTATATGGGACAAGGAGGAGGCGGACCGTGCCGAGCAAGGCCTACCGCCCCTCTTCGATAAATACGGTGACAAGCAGACCAGGAACTTTGTCAGGGCCCGGTACAAGAAGGACCCGAAAACAAAGGAGCTTACCACGGATCCGAAGACCAGGGCGCTTGAGCTTGTTCTGGTAAGGAATACACCCCCGCGTAATTAGCTCCATATGGTTGCATTCTAATTAATGAAGCCAAATTTCTAAATGGTTCACATTCCTTCCGCAGGCGACTGAAAGCAGTAGCGCGGGGTCGACTAAGAGCAACCCTTGGGACACCACTCTAAATAGGGCGTTGAATGTAATGAAGAACAAGGATAAGCTCAGTAAGCCGACGTCAGCTGGTCGTGTGGCCGGCAAAGGCTTGTCGACAAAATGGTCGTCATACTATAACACTGGTGGGCGAAAGGAGAAAAAGACCAGCTCGGAAAGCCAGGCGCGCGAGGTTCAAGAACTCAGGGCACAGGTGGCGCGGATTCCGGAGATTGTCCAAGAGCAAGTGCAACAACAACTCGGAGCGACGATCACCGCCATTGTGCCTACCTTGATCCAGGGGATTAGTGCGTGGATTGCGGGCGGCCAACAGGGGCCGCCCCCGATTCCTAGCTTCACGGCCAGCAACTCGCAGAACGCGATGGCGGGGCCATTGGTGTCTCCGGCGGAGGCGGCATTGGTGTCTCCGACGCCGGCACGGGAGCTTAATGCACCCGGGTGTACGTCGGCCGGCACCTCTGCAGCAAGCGGCCCCTCCGTCAACTGCACGCCCGCCGTTGGCGGTGCCTCGACATTAGCCGAGCTCGACGCCATCATCACGGTAACTAATTAAGCCTCTCTCGGCCGAGGACTTCATCTCCTTGCCTTTGACTGGGCATCCCTGACGCCCTACATGTTTTCGCAGGGCGCCGCCGACGTTCCGTGCACTCTCCTGCACTTCGTGAACAACGAGTTGGTCGATGTCGCCAAGGGCAAAATCGTTCAACCGGGCAACCCCTTGTTCCACGGTACCCAGATGCCACCCAACTTGTTTAGGGTTCAACTGGTTCGGGTGCTGCCAGGCTGCGACGAGTTGTTACCTCCGATTCGACCCGTCGGGGCCGACGATGATGACGTGATGACCCTCAGCGCCTGCCTGAGCTGGCCCCTGCTTTGGCCGAAGAGCCAGATTCGTTTGGGGGCGGGGGACACCACCCCAAAGACAACACCGCCAGTCGTGCCGGCGCCAAGTCGGCCCCATGGCAAGACCGCCGCAACGGTGCCGGACATCCCTATGCCACTGGATCCAAACATGCATATGGCACAGGATCAGAACGACGACGACGACGATACATTTGCCAACGTCGATCAGTACTTTGCCGATCATGGGTACGGTGGCGACTTCATGGGGCCTCCTTCTCAAGAACCCAACCCAACAAAAGACGTGCGCGATCTAGCTGGTACCGCGGAGAAGCCAAGTTGCAACAGGCGTCGTCTGCAGTTCAGCTCTCAGGAGACGCCTCCAGCTGCCGACTTCACCGAGCCTCAGATAGGCGAGGTGCGAAATATGATCAGCCCCAACACACTCAAGAAGGCGGTCTGTGAGCAGAACTCGGTCCCATTACAGGAGAAGAAGAAGGCACGCAAAAGAAAGACTAACAAGGGTGCGGGCCAGCCGGCACCGAGTACGATCCGTGCTCAGGACGGGCCACCTTCACCTGAGGATATCTCGAGGAGGGTGCATGTGGCGGGTAGGCCGATGCTACCGAGAAATATGCTCGATGCTGCAACCGGTGCTATGCGGAGTCTGCATGACAGTGTTCTTTCTTTGGAGAAGCGGCGTCTCGGAGAGAAGGATGTGGCATACCCGGTTTTCGCGGCCAAGGTGCCAGAGGGCAAGGGCTTTGTGGATAACTCCATCGGGGGTACGATCGTCCTGCGGTTTGATGACATCCACGCTATGTTGAACCTTCATCCGCTGCACTACACCTTCGTTCGGCTATTTTCGCTGAGTATGGAGATGCGGATCATTCGCGACAAGACCCCGGACATCGTGATAGTCGACCCCTTCTACATGCGTGCCAAGATCTTGGGCAGCGCTGGGGACCGGCAAGTCGCGAGTTCTTACCTCGAAGGCGTCATTCTGGCAAACCAAGATAAGGATAACTTCCTCGTGCCTTACTTTCCCGAGTAAGTCCTCCCCTCAACCGCCCCGTAACATATGAATTCTTAGATTTCGATCGTTTTTCTTTTAACATTCCGTGTTTTCTGCAGTGACACACGTTGCACGCTCATCCTCCTAAGCCCCAAATATTCCATGGCCACGTATTTCGACCCGGACCGTCAGTCGAACGTAGACTACACAAATGTCAAGAAGGTTCTTGATGATGTTCTCCCCGGCTACGTCAAATCTGGAGGCACCTTCACCAGGCCTATTCGTAAGTACGGCAAGCACGTGTTCTCCCACAATACGACGTTCTGCTGCGTCAAGCAGCCGCCTGGCGGTCAGAAGGGTGCCTACTACGCCATCCATCACATGCGGGCGATCGTACGGGACCATCATCAACTTCTGCTACCGAGTAGACTCAAAGATTGGGCCGCGAGCGTGTCGGCAATCCAGGACGCGGACATCAGACAAGAATTCTTTCGCATCCAGTCGGAGTTTGCGGAAATCATCCATCAAGATGTCCTTCGTACCGCGGGGCAGTTCTACCTCAGAAATCAACCGTCCAACAGTGACATCGACACAATCCTACAAATGCAGGCTGACAACGCCCGTTCTTTCATGACTCCCACGATAGACGGCGGCTTCATCCACGCTCCGGTCCCTTGAGTCTCATGTTGTAATTAAACTTTAATGAACTTGTAGTATGTCTCTTTGGTTTCGAGAGTCGTTCAACTTAAGATGTAATCGATGCTATTAATGTCTTGCTTTTCTCTTCCGATCGTTCTGTTGCATACTTATATATTGCTTATGTATTGTCTGTGAATTGGTACTAACGTTTCGTTTGGCTACTGCATAGCGATGCCGTGGTATGTCGTGTACAAGGGTAAGGTTCCCGGAGTCTACGACGACTGGGAGGAGTGTCGGAGACAGGTTCACCGATTCAGCGGTAACAGTTACAAAGGGTACGCCACTAGGGCCGAGGCCAAATCTAGATACGCCCGCTATCTAGCGGGAGAGGGGAGGGAGCGTTGGAGGAACCGGATGAAGACGAGTTTCATCGTGATGATGCTCATCGTGATGACCGCAGCTCTCTTCTATGTGATGGTAGTTTAGATGATCGATATCGACTTGTAATGTGAAGACAAACTCGCGGTCTCGAGACTTGTAATATAATGTTCTATCTTTGTTCGGTCTTTTCAATTCGGAGACTAATATGATGACTTGTATTCGGAGACTAAAATGATGAATTGTATTCAGAGACTAATCTTCTATTGTATTCGATGAATCTGTTGTTGATGTGTGCTGTCTATATTTTGTCCAATTATACATTTTGTAACCTGTGCAAAAAACAGAAAATAAAAAAATAAAAAAACCTAATATTCATACTAATGGCGCATCACATCATAGTGCGCCATTAGTATGCCAAAGGATACTAATGGCGCATCATTAAAGAGTGCGCCATTAGTATGCCGAAGTTACTAAAGGCGCATCTTGCTGTCGTGCGCCATTAGTATGCCAAAGCACCTGGGTATACATGGCCCCCTGGGAGGCATACTAATGGCGCACTGTTGTATATACTAATGGCGCATCTGGGGTGCGCCATTAGTATACCAGATACTAATGGCGCACCTGTGGTGCGCCATTAGTAAAATATACTAATGGCGTGTTACTAATGGCGCACCACTAATGCGCCATTAATGGCCAAATTAGGTGCGCCATTAGTAGGCCTTTTCCTAGTAGTGCCAAGTGATTCATAATCAAGTGGTTCCAAAAGTCCATCAGTATGGAGTTTCTTCATGCGCTTTATACCGATATGACCTAAACGGCAGTGCCACAAATAAGTTGCACTATCATTATCAACTCTGCATCTTTTGGCTTCAACATTATGAATATGTGTGTCACTACTATCGAGATTTAATAAGAATAGACCATTCTTCATGGGTGCATGACCATAAAACATTTTACTCATATAAATAGAACAACCATTATTCTCTGATTTAAATGAATAACCGTCTCGCATCAAACAAGATCCAGATATAATGTGCATGCTCAACGCTGGCACCAAATAACAATTATTTAGGTCTAATATTAATCCCGAAGGTAGATGTAGAGGTAGCGTGCCGACCGCGATTACATCAACTTTGGAACCATTTCCCACGCGTATTGTCACCTCGTCCTTAGCCAATCTTCGCTTAATCCGTAGTTTCTGTTTCGAGTTGCAAATGTTAGCAACAGAACCAGTATCAAATACACAGGTGCTACTGCGAGCATTAGTAAGGTACACATCAATAACATGTATATCGCATATACCTTTGTTCACCTTGCCATCCTTCTTATCCGCCAAATACTTGGGGCAGTTCCGCTTCCAGTGACCAGTCTACTTGTAGTAGAAGCACTCAGTTTTAGGCTTAGGTCCAGATTTGGGTTTCTTCTCTTGAGCAGCAACTTGCTTGCTGTTCTTTTTGAATTTCCCTGCTTTTTCCCTTTGCCCTTTTTCTTGAAACTAGTGGTCTTGTTGACCATCAACACTTGATGCTCCTTTTTGATTTCTACCTCCGCAACTTTCAGCATTGCGAAGAGCTCGGGAATAGTCTTATTCATCCCTTGCATATTATAGTCACGAAGCTCTTGTAGCTAGGTGGCAGTGATTGGAGAATTCTGTCAATGACGCAATCATCTGGAAGATTAACTCCCAATTGAATCAAGTGATTATTATACCCAGACATTTTGAGTATATGCTCACTGACAGAACTGTTCTCCTCCATCTTGCAGCTATAGAACTTATTGGAGACTTCATATCTCTCAATCCGGGCATTTGCTTGAAATATTAACTTCAACTCCTGGAACATCTCATATGCTCCATGACGTTCAAAACGTCGTTGAAGTCTCGATTCTAAGCCGTAAAGCATGGCACACTGAACTATCGAGTAGTCATCAGCTTTGCTCTGCCAGACATTCATAACATCTGGTGTTGCTCCAGCAGCAGGCCTGGCACCCAGCGGTGCTTCCAGGACGTAATTCTTCTGTGCAGCAATGAGGATAATCCTCAAGTTATGGACCCAGTCCGTGTAATTGCTACCATCATCTTTCAACTTTGCTTTCTCAAGGAACGCATTAAAATTCAACGGAACAACAGCACGGGCCATCTATCTACAATCAAACATAAACAAGCAAGATACTATCAGGTACTAAGTTCATGATAAATTTAAGTTCAATTAATCATATTACTAAAGAACTCCCACTTAGATAGACATCCCTCTAATCCTCTAAGTGATCATGTGATCCAAATCAACTAAACCATGTCCGATCATCACGTGAGATGGAGTAGTTTCATTGGTGAACATCACTATGTTGATCATATCTACTATATGATTCACGCTCGACCTTTCGGTCTCCGTGTTCCGAGGCCATATCTGTATATGCTTGGCTCGTCAAGTATAACCTGAGTATTCCGCGTGTGCAACTGTTTTGCACCCGCTGTATTTGAACGTAGAGCCTATCACACCCGGTCATCACGTGGTGTCTCAGCACGAAGAACTTTCGCAACGGTGCATACTCAGGGAGAACACTTCTTGATAATTAGCGAGAGATCATCTTAAAATGCTACCGTCAATCAAAGCAAGATAAGATGCATAAAAGATAAACATCACATGCAATCAATATAAGTGATATGATATGGCCATCATCATCTTGTGCTTGTGATCTCCATCTTCGAAGCACCATCATGATCACCATCGTCACCAGCGCGACACCTTGATCACCATCGTAGCATCGTTGTCGTCTCGCCAATCTTATGCTTCCACGACTATCACTACCGCTTAGTGATAAAGTAAAGCATTACAGCATAGTTGCATTGCATACAATAAAGCGACAACCATATGGCTCCTGCCAGTTGCCGATAACTCAGTTACAAAACATGATCATCTCATACAATAAAATTTAGCATCATGTCTTGACCATATCACATCACAACATGCCCTGCAAAAACAAGTTAGACATCCTCTACTTTGTTGTTGCAAGTTTTACGTGGCTGCTACGGGCTTAAGAAAGAACCAATCTTACCTACGCATCAAAACCACAACGATAGTTTGTCAAGTTGGTGCTATTTTAACCTTCGCAAGGACCGGGCGTAGCCACACTCAGTTCAACTAAAGTTGGAGAATCTGACACCCGCTAGCCACCTTTGTGCAAAGCACGTCGGGGGAACCGGTCTCGCGTAAGCGTACGCGTAATGTTGGTCTGGGCCGCTTCGTCCAACAATACCGCCGAACCAAACTATGACATGCTGGTAAGCAGTATGACTTATATCGCCCACAACTCACTTGTGTTCTACTCGTGCAAATAACATCAACACATAAAACCTAGGCTCAGATGCCACTGTTGGGGAACGTAGTAATTTCAAAAAAATTCCTACGCACATGCAAGATCATGGTGATGCATAGCAATGAGAGGGGAGAGTGTGATCTACTTAGCCTCGTAGACCGACAGCGGAAGCGTTATGACAACGTAGTTGATGTAGTCGTACGTCTTCATGGCCCGATCGATCAAGCACCGAAACTACGGCACCTCCGAGTTTTAGCACACGTTCAGCTCGATGACGATCCCCGGACTCCGATCCAGCAAAGTGTCAGGGAAGAGTTCCGTCAGCATGATGGCGTGGTGACGATCTTGATGTTCTACCGTTGCAGGACTTCGCCTAAGCACCGCTACAATATTATCAAGGAGTATGGTGGAAGGGGGCACCGCACATGGCTAAGAAAACGATCACGTGGATCAACTTGTGTGTCTAGGGGTGCCCTCTGCCCCTGTATATAAAGGAGCAAGGGGAGGAGGCCGGTCGGCCCTATGGCGCGCCAAGGAGGAGGAGTCCTCCTCCTAGTAGGAGTAGGACTCCCCTCTTTCCTACTCCTACTAGGAGGGGGAAAGGAAGGGGGAGAGGGAGAAGGAAAGGGGGGCGCCACCCCCCCCTCTCCTAGTCCAATTCGGACCAGAGGGGGAGGGGGCACGCGGCCCACCCTGGCCGCCCCTCTCTCTCTCTCCACTAAGGCCCATAAGGCCCATTACTTCTCCCGGGGGGTTTCGGTAACCCTCCGGCACTCCGGTTTTCTCCGAAATCACCCGGAACACTTTCAATGTCCGAATATAGTCGTCCAATATATCAATCTTTATGTCTCGACCATTTCAAGACTCCTCGTCATGTCCGTGATCACATCCGGGACTCCGAACTAACTTTGGTATATCAAAACTCATAAACTCATAATATAACTGTCATCGAAACCTTAAGCGTGCGGACCCTACGGGTTCGAGAACAATGTAGACATGACCGAGACACGTCTCCGGTCAATAACCAATAGCGGAACCTGGATGCTCATATTGGCTCCCACATATTCTACGAAGATCTTTATCGGTCAGACCGCATAACAACATACGTTGTTCCCTTTATCATCGGTATGTTACTTGCCCGAGATTCGATTGTCGGTATCTCAATACCTAGTTCAATCTCGTTACCGGCAAGTCTCTTTACTCGTTTCGTAATACATCATCTCACAACTAACTCATTAGTTGTAATGCTTGCAAGGCTTATGTGATGTGCATTACCGAGAGGGCCCAGAGATACCTCTCCGACAATCGGAGTGACAAATCCTAATCTCGAAATACGCCAACCCAACATGTACCTTTGGAGACACCTATAGAGCTCCTTTATAATCACCCAGTTACGTTGTGACATTTGGTAGCACAGAAAGTGTTCCTCCGACAAACGGTAGTTGCATAATCTCATAGTCATAGGAACATGTATAAGTCATGAAGAAAGCAATAGCAACATACTAAACGATCGGGTGCTAAGCTAATGGAATGGGTCATGTCAATCACATCATTCTCCTAATAATGTGATCCCGTTAATCAAATGACAACACATGTCTATGGTTAGGAAACATAACCATCTTTGATTAACGAGCTAGTCAAGTAGAGGCATACTAGTGACGTTTAGTTTTGTCTATGTATTCACACAAGTATTATGTTTCCGGATAATACAATTCTAGCATGAATAATAAATATTTATCATGATATAAGGAAATAAAATAATAACATTATTATTGCCTCTAGGGCATATTTCCTTCACTAGGATACCTCACTTGCTATCTCTAAGTTCCTCTTTTACCATCTTTTGTAGTGCATCAAATATAACACTAAAAAGAAATACTCCGATTTTCCGTTTCTATCTAGCTGTCTAGGCCATTTTTTCTTCGGTTTTTTTTCGGGTCTGTATTTTTTTCCTGTTTCTTCTTCCTTTTTTCAAATGAGTAAATTTTTTTAAAAGTTCATTTTTTTTCAAATTCCTGAACATTTCTCACAATTCTGAATCTTTTTCAATTTCACGAACTTTTTCCAAATCCGCAAACTTTTTTTCAAGTTTTTTTGTGAACACTCTAGTTAACATTTTTTCAAATCCATGGACTTTTAAAGTTTATTTGCAACTATTTTTTTCAAAACACGTGAACTCTTGTAAAATCCTTCATGAATATTTTTCAAGAATATCAATTTTTCCCAGAAAACCTGAGTCTTTTCTTTTTTTCAGTTTGTATTTTGTTTCTTTTTAGTTTTTCCATTTTAGTTTCTTTGTTCTTTTTCCAAAAACTGCTTGAGCTTTTAAAAATATGTAAAATACTTCAAAGAAATGTTTGTTTTTCCCAAATTTGTTTAAGAAAATTCATTAATTGTACATATATTCCAAAAATAATGATCACGTCTTTAAAAATTGCTCAGAATGTTGAAACATGAACATTTAAAAAAGTGAACACAATTTTGATCACAAACGTTCTTTGAAAAAGCTAACAAATTCTGAATTAACAAAGAAAAATGGAAAATGCAAACAAAATTTTGAAACCAATTTTTTAATTCTAGTGAACATTCTCTGAATTTGTGTAGAAAAGATTATAAAACAGGAACATTTTTTAAATTATGAACAAAATTTGAAAACCCGAACATTATTTGAATCTCCCTGATTTTTTGTGATTTTTTAAAAGGGAACTTTTTTATATTTTAAACAAATATTGAAAACATGGACATTTTTTTATACAAACATGGACATTTTTTGAATCGGTGAACTCTTTTGAAAGCCGCGAGCGCTTGGCAGGCCGAATACGCGCCCAACGGGAGCGATGTCGTCTCCTAGTGGGGCCAAGGCCTAAACGTTTTTTTCCTTCCTATTTGTTTTTTTCCTTTTTTTCGTTAATTCATTTTTCTCTGTTTTGAACATTACTTTTCTTTTTAAAACCTGGTCAAAAAGTTGGAATATTGTTTGGATACCAAAGTAACAATTTTAAGTAAGTGTTCTAAATTATGGTCTTAAAATATTTTTTTCTTCAAATTTTTTTAAATGCTTTTAAAAAGCATTTATTTTTAAATTATGGGTTTAAAGTATTTTGTCCCTTCAAATCTAACATGGATGTCTACCATAGGCATGCCCACATGCTTGAAAAAATTGGCGTCATTTCAAGAATGTCCAAAAAACACCATCTTCCACTAGGGTATTCGGGGTAGGTGAGAAGGCACCGTTTAAGAGGACATTGTGTGTCGACATCCACGAAATGGATCCAACTTTTTTTCCATGGCCTTGTAGGACTTATTAAAAGCACCATGCCAAGTTAGTTTTCGGCAAATTTGCATTTTCTGGAGTTTTCTCGGTTAAAAGGTCGATAAATGGCCAAACGTGTCTGAACGTGCAAATAGTGTCGGAAGTCGCTCAAACATGGATGCCTCATATGCCAATGCCAGGCTTCTGCAAGAAGTTTGGGTGATTTATCTATAGTCCAAAAAACCACCAGTTGAGAGGAGTGTGCTAGACTAGGCCAAACAGATGCATCTGTGATCATGTAGTTTTTACTAATTTGAATGCTTTCATTATTTGCAATTTCCGTCATTATTAATCAACAGGAACATTTTCTTATATCCTATCCATTTCTTGAAAGTTGTCAACAATTTTGGAATTTCAAATTGTGTATGAAAATTTTATAAACTTGAACAATTTTTCCAAAATTGTTAACAAATTCCCAACAATTGATGTTGAACAGAAATTCCAAACCATGGACTTTTTTAGAATTTATCAACTTTTTTGTGGACCACAAACATTTCTTGAATTTGTGAACAAAGAATTTGAAAACCGGAATCTTTTTTGAAGGTCTTACAGAAGAGGAAAAAACGTGTAGAATGGGTAGGCCTAGGGCAGAGGGGGGGAGGGGGTGCCACGGCGCTAGCTTTTTCTTTGAGCGGTACCACATGTTGGATTATTTTTTTAAAAAGCAAGCACACAGGCTGCTGAATTGATTTCAACCGTACCCACATGTCTTGTTGTAGATGTAACCTCGACATGGTCGATCCGCGTGCGCCAGGCGTCCCAGGCCATGCGCCAGCCCTGTCCCGCGTGCGCCAGCCTCCAGTGCGAGCTAGGCGAGCTGCTGCGAGGTAGATGGACATCGATAAAAGGAGGAAGGATGAATGGTTCAATTCATATGCGCAGTTATTTTTCACACAGCGAAGCTATTTTCGGTTATTTCGGTTTAACCAAAAAAGGTTATCAATTTTGAATTTTTAAGATAATTGCAAAAAAGTTTATTGCTTTTGAAAAAAGTTCACAAGTTTGAAAAAAATTAACGATTTTCAAAAAATGTTCTTAGATTTTGATAAAAAAAATCATCGATTCAGAAAAATTTGTGTGTTCCAAAAAAAAGACATGTGTGAATTCATAAAAAGGTTGATAATTTTTAAGAAAAGTCCTGGTTTTAAAAAAGTTTGTGAATTTAAGAGAAGTTAATGTTTTTAAATAAAATTTCTACAATTTTAAAAAATAAAATGAAATGAAAAGGCAAAAAAATAGAAAAAGAAAAACCCCGAGAAAAAACCGGCAAAAATGAAAACCGAAGAAAACTAAAACCAAAATCAGGGGAAACCACTGTGTTTTTAGCTTTATGGACGATGAAAATAGAAGTATGAAAGTCACAACAATTAAGATGTCCTGTTGGTTACCATTGTCTGAATGCTGCCTAGTGGCCTTAGTTCGAATCATGTTGTTCGCGGATTTTTTGAATTTTAACGGAAGAGTAAAAAGGGTGCAAATTGGCTGGCCCATGGTGGAGGTGGAAATGTCGCATATCGGCACGCTAAGTGCATATGACGTACTTACCGCCCCGCCCTTTATTATAAAAAGGTATGGGTTAATCTCAGCCATCGATATGTTTAAGAGGTGTACCGAAACAAAAGTGACTTTCGAACGGTGTCGCTTTTCCGGTTGTGATTGCCTCTGGGAAAGAGGAAGGTCAAGGAGGGACAAGAGCGAAGCTGGGCAGAACTAGAGCTACTCACTCCATCAACGGACAAGATACTTGATCGTGTCGGTTGCTACTGTTATGTGTATTTAGCTCTCTAGATACCTCTAATACTAGTACTATGTTTTATGTCCACCAAATTATATATTGTTACCATCTGTGGCTTTTTTAGTTTCAAGCCAAACGCTTTTGGTGCCTGTTTTCCTAAAAACATGATGGCACACCATATCATTTTTTTTGTGTCCTTATTTCTATGCTTTACAAGTCATGCAAATCAAAGAGATCCTTATTTTTAGAATTAAAATATTAGCTCGGATGGTTAGGTTACCTGTGGTGAAACAGGCCTATCCCAGGTTCAAGTCATTCACTTATCTTGAGTGTTCGCATTTTCTCGAATTTATTCTAGGTATTTCGACAATATGACTTCAGAATGAGACGATGTTCTCATTGACTACAAAGTGTCTGTGTGTATTTGAGTGCCTGTTTTTGTATTGTGTTTTAAAAAATAGACATGTCTTGCAAAAAGAATAGTAACAGGTTATTCTGTGTTTTAGAAAATCTAACATGACTTGCAAAAGAAAATAATACCATAGCAGCAATCAGAACAAAATAATAATACAAAAAAGCAAGCATGCTGCAGTTAACGCAGGCCGGCCGCCGGAGATACTCCTTTTTGAATGAAAGGAAACAAACACAAAGCGAAAAAGTGATATAGTACTTGTTTTGATTCATACTCCCTCCGTTATTAAATATAAGTTTTTTTTTGAGATTTCCCTATAAACTACATACGAATGTATATAGTCATGTTTTAGAGTGTATAATATATTCTCTCATTTTGCACCATATGTAGGTGTAGTCCATATTGGAATCTCGAAGGTTTTGTATTTCTCAACATATAAAGGATATCATGGTTCAAACATACGACGAATTAGATAGGAAGGTGAACGAACCTAGATGAGGACACCGACCCTACTCTGGCATCGAAAATTTGACACCTTAATGTCGACACTTATCTAGATACTCCTTTTTGAATGAAAGGAAACAAAAGCGAAAGCCAGTATGTCATATAATACTTGTTTTGATTCATAGAACTCGACATAAAAGGCACCATGGTTCAAACACACGACGAAATAGATATGAAGATGAATCTAGATGGTTGAAACATACTCTTGCATCAGAAATTTAGCACCGGACAAATCGATACTTATCTAGATGCCGCGCAGGGCATAACAGCATAGCGGCGAAGAGGTTCGTCCTAGCTACTCCCACTGTCCCACATCCATGCAGGAACCAGCGGCGCTCCTCCATCCACATGCTCAAAGAAATCCACCATATCATCCTCCTCCAGCTCGAGCTCCTCAGGTGTGCTCTCCGAGCGAAAGCGGGAGCCGTTGATCATGAAGACGCCCGTGCCGGGAGTTACTTCCGGCACCTTGTGGTACCACACGTCCTTGAGGACCTGGAGCTTGTCGGTCATCTTCATGGTGTGGCGGACCACGCGCTCCTGGCTCACCACCTTGAGCGTGATCAGCCGAGCCACCGCCGCCTTGGAGTCCACCTCCTCCTCCGTAGCCGGGTGCTCCTTCCTAGCCTGCCCAGCCGCCGCCATGGTTTCGGGTTTAGTGGTGGCTATGTGTGTTGTTGTTCTGGAATCTGGAGTTCTTGTTAGTGACGGGGGAGTGGTTGCAGCGATTGCGGTCGTTTTATACACGAAGAGTGGTTAGTAGTAATTCAGAGGAGTAAATGGTTGTGCTTGCTGGTTGGTTCGTAGCGCGCCGGGAGATAAATGGTGAAGACTGAAGAGGGCTGCATGAGTCAAAGATTACCGCGCATGCAACAATTGCCCTTCCCAAGGGTACGGAAACACGGCGTATTGCAGCGAGCCTTACGAGCGAAGCTAATAATGTCCCTCATTTTAAGCATGGATTTTCTACAGCGCGTTCTATTCAAAGCGAGCACCTCCCAAGAGCCTGCCACTGCTTATATCATCTTTGTTTGGAACAATAGTTCAGGTGTATGTCACTTACAACATCTACAGCCACGGACAACAAGTCCCCTCAAACGATTACTGGACGCGTCGTATGTATAAACATGATCAATACGCCGGATCATCATTGCATCGCAAAAGGACCATAGTTCATTGACGGACAGTTCAAATCCATATTACAAACTACTTAGAGCATCCATAGCCGTGCGCCTCAAATCCGCCTCAAACGCCAGGGCGGACAGCCCGGTCACTGACCAGTCACAGAAAAGCAACCTAGACGGACAATGGTGTCCCACACAGAATCGTCCGGAAACCCCGCGGTCCAACGGACGTCTCCTCCGATGGGGAGTGTGAACGCCTCGTGGCGCCGCTCCCGCTCGCCGCCCGAGGCCAAATTCAGCTATTTAACCCAGCCAGCATCCCCCAACCCAAACCACATCCACCTCCTACCTCTCTGCGACGCCAACCCAAGCCCATATCCACCACCTCTCTCCGTTGTCCGCTCCGCCGCTCTTCCCACACCCTCCGGCTTCGCCATGGTTTTCCAAAAGAAGACCACCTATTCTATACTCACACCAGAGCACCGGTTCCAGATTGAGCGGGAGATCCGGGCGAGACGCGCCGCCTGCATCGCTGCCGGCTTGCCTCCGAACTCGCTGGAGCGGGAGGAGGAGGAGGAGGAGCCGAAGGAGGAGGAGGAAGAGGAGCAGTTGGCGCCGGCTCCTGGCTTCAACATGGAGGACACAGAGGCAGAGTTCGCGGTCGCTCAAGCGGCCGAGATGGGGGAGCAGGATGCCATCCTGGAGTCCTTCCAGGATGAGGCCGGTGTGGAGGCCAACCGGCAGTTCATCCAACAGGAACGGCAGCTATCGACGCACTCTTCGAGGAGGTCGAAGCGGAGATGAAGGCGGAGGCCGACACGGAACAGCTGGAGGAGCCGAAGCTGCGGCTGCCGCCCATGTACCCGAAGCCAAGCATAGAGATAGTGGACATCTTCACCGAGGATTATGGTAGTATAGATTACTTGATATAGTGAATTTTCTTGTTTGCATGCTTTTGTATGGATCTAAGATTTCCAATATGAGGTATCCGTATGCAGAGGAGCAAATTTGAGGCGTCACCAGTCACTGTCCGCGGGGTGCGTCCACGGGCCTTTGAGGGGTCAGATTTGCTGTTCACAGCCGTAAATGCTCTTAAAATATAAATAAAACATATATAAAATGGAGAAGGGTAGAGGAAATCACCATTTCCTCGCCGGCCCCTTTTCCTTCCGGTCACTGGCGCAGCTGTGCCCCTCCTCCATGTACGCGTCGGCGTACGGCGGTGCGTCGTCGTCGAAGCTGGAGGTGGAGCTGTCCGTCTGGTCGGAGTCGGAACCGCACATTTGGCCCGTTAGCCTGCAGAGTAGACAGTCCTGCTCGTTAGCATGGCGGGTCGCCTTCACCTTGGTCGCTGTCTCCTTCTCTTCCTCGCGCTACGACAGGTTGATGGCGAGTCGGAACGCCTTGACATTCTTGCGGAGGAGGTGTCGCGCATACGTATCCATCGTCATGAGAGAGCGGCGGAGGACCAAGGCGGATCCACCAGCGCGCTCGCACACGTGCCCGGTGCGTGGTCAGCGCCTTCCCCGCCGCGGCCCTCTCCCTCGTTCGCTGCTACTCGCGGAGGTCTACTCGTGCCTCTGACTTGGTTGTCCTTGTGCGCGCGGGCAGCGGTGCAGGCACGAGGACCCAATAGTGCCCATGTACCACTTCGGGGAAAGATGGTGGTGTTGGAAAACGTTGCATGAAGAATAAAAAATTCTACGCACGCGCAAGATATATCCATGGAGATGCATAGTAAGGAGAGGGGAGAGTGTGTCTACGTACCCTCGTAGATCGTAAACGGAAGCGTTTAACAACACAGTTGATGTAGTTGAACTTCTTCGCGCTCCAACCGATCAAGACCGAATGTACGGCACCTCCACGTTCTGCACACGTTTACCTCGGTGACGTCCTCCGCCTTCTTGATCCAGCAAGACGGCGATGTAATAGATGAGTTCCGGTAGCACGACGGCGTGATGACGGTGATGATGAAGCTATCTCCGCATGAGCACTACGAAAATATGTCCGGTGATGTAAACGGTGGAGGGGGCCGCCGCACACGGCTAAGATAATGTTCTAGTGTGTTAGGCGCCCCCTTCCCACATATATTGTGACGCCCGGATAATCAAGCTACAGTAAACCTCTGCTAGTGATGCCACGTCACCTCGATTACTATTGCTAATCTCGCGTTAGTTTGAAACCGATTCCAAGTCAAATTCGAAATATAGGCAAATAGTAAAATTTTCGAATAGCAAAACTAAAATGTTCGGGTTGTGTCAAATAAATCATAAGTAATTATGATGGAGAAACCGAACTTTGATAAAATGTTTAACGGCTCTAAAACAATTAAAACAGTAGTGAAAACAACTAAACAAATGCCTATTGAATTTATAAAATGCTAAAACTATTTTATTATGGGTTAAGAATTAATCTCACAGTAGTTTGTTGATAAATACAAATTTAGGCACTAGTGGTACTTTCTATAAAACTAAAAATAAAAGAAACTACAAATAAAAAAAAGAAAAGAAAATATAAAACCAGAAAACAAAACTAACAAAGAACAAAAAAAAAAGAAATAGAAGAAACTCCCTTCCCCCCCCCCCGTTGGACCATGGCCCAGCTGGCCTATGGGCCGCAAGGCCGGCCCAGCCGGCCTCCCCATTAACCCCACCCCGACCAAACCCTATCTGCTAATCCCCCCCCCCACTCGCTCACCCACGATCCCCTCGCTCCTCCTCCCGATCCAATCTGGATCGGGGCCGACCGCGTCGGCCGTCCCCGCGCAGACTCCGGCGCCACCTTGCCGGCACCGCACGGCGCTACCCCGCCATCGCCGGCGCCCGCCTCCTCAACCCCCGCCCCGCGTGGATCCGGTCGCGGCAGCCGACGCCCCCGACGCCCCGCACCTCGTCGCTCGACTACGCCGGACTGCCTCCCCGTCAACCTCGTCGTCTCCGTCATCCTCCCCAAGCCCCATTGCCTTGTCCCCTGCGACCCACCGTGAGGACCCCTCCTCTCCCCCTTTCCCTCTGTCGCCGGCGCCTTTTGCGACGCCCCGGCCTCCTCTACCGCGTGCACGGCCGCGCCGCGCCCGTCGCGGCCCTCTGCTCGTCGCGCCGCTCGGAGACGCGCCCCACGCCTCGCCCTCCCCCCATCTCCGTCGCGCTCCGCCTACGGCCCCGCTTCCCGCGCTCGCCGTCCTCACTCTGCGGCCTCGCCCCTTGCCCGCTCCGCAACGACCACTGCCTGCTGTTGCTCCCTGCCGGAGCCACCTCCGCCGTCGCAGCCGTCCCCCCCCTCGCGCTCGCCTCTCCCTCACCGCGCATCGCTCGCGCGCGCGTACCGCGCCACTCCTGCCCCCTCCCGCACATGCCCCGCTCGCCTCCCTGCTGGACCCCGCCATCGCCGCGACCAGCGCATCGGGGCCGCGCCCATCTGGCTTGGCCAAGGCCAGTCCCTCTCCACGCGGGACCACCCGCGCCGCCTGCAGGCCGTCCCGGCCACTGGTTTCGCCCTGCCGTGCTCCCTACGGGCAGGCGCCCGCTCCTGGCGCCCCTTGGCCCGAACCGATATGGCCTTTGGGCCACTGACATGGGGCCCCCACCACCAGAACGTTAAAAAAAAGAAAGAAAAAGAATAACAAAAAATATAATAATTAAAATATTAATTAATTAATTAATTTAAGAATTAATTAACTTAGTTAATCTGCATTAGATTAACCTAATCGTTTAGTTAAAACAAATTAACCATGTTTAATTAACCTGAGACTATGACAAACGGGCCCCATCTACTAACTAATCTGTTAAAGCAAAATGTCCCTATGACAGGTGGGACCGCCCCTTTTACTATTTCTGTGGATAAGATCGAACACACTTTTCAATGACATGTGGGCCCATTATGTCAGTTGGACCAGTCAACCCTCTTATCTTTAACTGTTGACTGCTGACTTGGTAGTCAATAGGGCCCCACATCTCATACACATGCACATGTTGATGGGTACACTCCTGTGTACCCATAACAATTTATCTGTTTATTAATTCGAATTAAAGTAAATTCAGAAATTCTAGAAAATGTTTAAAACTTAGAAAATTAATAGTAAACAAACCGTAACTCGGATGAAAAAACTTTGTATATGAAAGTTGCTCAGAATGATGAGACGAATTTGGATACGCAGCCCGTTCGTCCGCCACGCGTCCCTAGCATAGTGAACCTGCAACATTTCACCTCCGGTTCATCTGTCCGAAAACGCGAAGCACCGGGGATACTTTCCCGGATGTTATCCCCCTTCACCGGTACCACCTCATACCGCATTAGGGCGCACCTAGCATCACGCTTTGTCATGTCATGCATCGTCATGCATTTGCTTGCATTATATTTATTGTTTCTTCCCCCTCTTCTCTCGCTAGACATCGAGACCGACGCCGCTGCTACCCAGTACGACTACGGTGTTGACGGCCCCTCTCTCTTGCCAGAGCAACTAGGCAAGCCCCCCCTTTGATCACCAGATATCGCCTACTCTTTTCTCTATACTGCTTGCATTAGAGTAGTGTAGAATGTTACTGCTTTCCGTTATTCCTATCCTGATGCATAGCATGTCCTTGCTACTACTGTTGTTACCATTACCTGCTATCCTACTGCTTAGTATAGGATGCTAGTGTTCCATCAGTGGCCCTACACTCTTGTCCGTCTGCCATGCTATACTACTGGGCCGTGATCACTTCGGGAGGTGATCACGGGCATATACGTTATACTTTACACAGTTACATTACTTGTGATACTGTTTGGAGATGGGGGCTGAAGGGGCAGGTGGCTCCATCCCGGTAGAGGTGGGCCTGGGTTCCCGACGGTCCCCGACGGTTACTTTGAGGCGGAGCGACAGGGCAGGTTGAGACCACCTAGGAGAGAGGTGGGCCTGGCCCTGGTCGATGTTCGCAGATACTTAACACGTTTAACGAGATCTTGGTATTTGATCTGAGTCTGGCTACTGGCCTATACGCACTAACCATCTACGCGGGGACAGTTATGGGCACTCGACGTCGTGGTATCAACCGAAGCACTTCGTGACGCCAGCGACTGAGCGGCGCGCGCCGGGTTGGACCGCGTAACGTGACTTCCTTTGTAATGGAGGTTGCTAGGTCTGCTCTCCGGCCGCGTACGCAACGTGCAGGTGTGCTATGGGCGATGGGCCCAGACCCCTGTGCGCTTAGGTTTAGACCGGCGTGCTGGCCTCTCTGTTGTGCCTAGGTGGGGCTGCGACGTGTTGATCTTCCGAGGCCGGGCATGACCTAGAAAAGTGTGTCCGGCCAAATGGGATCGAGCGTGTTGGGTTATGTGGTGCACCCCTGCAGGGAAGTTAATCTATTCGAATAGCCGTGATCTTCGGTAACAGGACGACTTGGAGTTCTACCTTGACCTTATGACAACTAGAACCGGATACTTAATAAAACACACCCTTCCAAGTGCCAGATACAACCGGTGATCGCTCTCTCATAGGGCGACGAGGGGAGGATCATCGGTTAGGATTATGCTACGTGATGATACTTGGAGGACTTCAGTCTACTCTCTTCTACATGCTGCAAGATGGAGGCTGCCAGAAGCGTAGTCTTCGAAAGGACTAGCTATCCCCCTATTATTCCAGCATTCTGCAGTTCAGTCCACAAATGATAGCCTTATTCTAGTTGATACCAATGCATACATATGTAGTGTAGCTCCTTGCTTGCGAGTACTTTGGATGAGTACTCACGGTTGCTTTCTCTCTCTTTTCCCCCTATCCCTTCTACCTGGTTGTCGCAACCAGATGCTGGAGCCCAGGAGCCAGACGCCACCGTCGACGACGACTCCTACTACACCGGAGGTGCCTACTACTACGTGCTGCCCGCTGACGACGACTAGGAGTAGTTAGGAGGATCCCAGGCAGGAGGCCTGCGCCTCTTTCGATCTGTATCCCAGTTTGTGCTAGCCTTCTTAAGGCAAACTTGTTTAACTTATGTCTGTACTCAGATATTGTTGCTTCCACTGACTCGTCTATGATCGAGCTCTTGTATTCGAGCCCTCGAGGCCTCTGGCTTGTAATATGATGCTTGTATGACTTATTTTATTTGTAGAGTTGTGTTGTGATATCTTCCCGTGAGTCCCTGACCTTGATCGTACACGTTTGCGTGTATGATTAGTGTACGATTAAATCGAGGGCGTCACAAGTTGGTATCAGAGCCGACTGCCTGTAGGAATCCCCCTTCCCAACTCCTTGGCCGAAGTCGAGTCTAGTCATTGAAAAACTTTTACTAACATGGCCGTGTGGCTTACGGGCCCACGTCGCCATTGGGTGGTATTAGGATCTCTTACTCCTTGTCTATACTCTGGGACTCTGATCTCTCTTCTATTCGGGTTAAATGAATTTTGCTAAATCTAACATTAGGATCTCGTTATCACTTTCACCCGGAGAGCCCCTTATTACTGATGATCGTCTGCTGCACAGGAAGACCCTGAAGATACTCTCCGCTGTTAACCCGAGAACTTGTGTTCATCGCGTTTGCAATTCCCCTTCCACCGTCAACCCTTATGGGTAACTACTTGCAGTTGTTATTCTTACATTCATCCCCAGTTGGTCTTGTTATTACAAGATACCCCGAAATACTCGTCATTGTTTCGATAATCCTTTGAACTTACTGCCTTGTTGTTCTTTGTCATCTGAATACCCCTATGGATAATTCTCGCACTTATCGAGTATCCGCTCATCCCCCAGTTGTTCATGTGTTTCACAATGGTCTTTGAAATACTATTCGATCCTCCAAAAATCCTTAGTAGCTTATTGCTCTGCAATACTTGTCTGCTTGCATTATGGATGCTTTCCATATGTCTGACAATATTCGTCAGTATCCTTAGACACCGTCATTTTGATCCTATTGATTCAACATGAGTGCGAATGCACGCAATCATCAGTTGATCCTTTCAAATTATCTTTCTGGCTCAGACATCATTTTTGAACATGAGCTTGTTCTCGACCAATCTGTTTGCCGTCAATTGTACCCTTGGTCTATTGAACTTATCCACCCTTGATCAGAGCGTCTGCTTCTGATCCTTCTATTTGGGAATCATAATTCCTTGATATCTAAGCATCGAATCATTCAGGTGTTCTATAATCTAATGCCCTTGCATCCTTTCTTCAACTGATTGTGTGCCGATGCTCACATCAGCTCCGCTATGGACCGTCAGATCCTTTATTGGATTATTATTCGATAGTGTCCTCCTTATTCAATAACCTCATGAGCCTTTCCTCTGATACATAATGCTTTTGGTAAATTGTATCCTCTGTTTTCTCAACCATGCTCTGTTTTCGAGTTGGTGGTATTTACGATTGAAGCTTGTGGTATATGTTTCCATGATACCCTGACGGGTTGAACCTATGCCTTTCTTAATCTGTGTGAACCCAAAAGTTTTCACGGGTCATACTCCTCTGGTAATTCACCAGGTAGGTTTTGACATTGGAATCGTTTTTATCTAGAGCAGTGAATGAAAGGTTATGCATTGAAGAAGTGGGAGTCGACCTTGAACTTTGTGTTCATGCCCATGGACACGATGTAGATCTTATCATTAAAGCTTCTCTTAAATTATTTTTTCCCTTGGTATAAGTTCTTATATCTGGGATCCGGCCTTTTGCAATCGTGGTTTCAACCATATGTTCTTCTTTGACCCCATTTCACGGGCAAGTTTAAGCACTTGTCTTCTATGGATCAATACACCAGTCCAACCTTTACTTTGATCTTCCGTCGAGTATTACACCATGGTACCTCGATAATATCAAGTACTACATAACCTCTTATGAATCCCTCATCAAGTACTACATTCTCTCCGATTCCAAATTTTTTGTGGGCTCTGAGTTATTTAACACTCAAAGACATCGATAACTGAATCGAGTCCGCACTGCGATTCAACAACTCTTAGTAATCTTCAATGCTTACGAGTTTGTACTCGATAGTGTCAGTCCCAGCTGATTGACTACATCATCATCGTCAGGCTGACTGCTTGACCATTCTACCTATGTCCTTCATCCTCGGGACACAATCCCGACAGTGCTCTAAGCTTACATCGAACTTTCACCATCATATTGTTTGTCTTGAGAGACAACTCTGAATTCTGAGATGGCATCTTATCTATGGTTATAATAACCTTTTGCTTCACCATTCCATTGGCTTGATGTCATCACCGAGCAATTGCATCCTCATGGAGCCTCTCGACAAGGTTTGTCATGATCATCATCAAAATTTTGACCCCTTCCAAGATATTAATTGAATTCATGATGAGAAGTACCCTCCTTGCCCTCGATGATTTTTGTAATCATCGACCACTTTATTGCCTTCCGTTCAACACAAACTTGTTCGTGTCTCTAGCACCCTATTGCTTTCAAGTTAATGGTCGATATTTCATTCTTAGACTATTGGTTGTTGAATCACCTTCCTAACATTGATCATGCTACCTAATACCATATTTTGGGTGCACTTTTCAACCAATGCTTAATTGTGTATGTTTTCCTCGAGCATACATCCTTATATCATTTGATCCGACAAATGTTGACTCCTTGTTCACATAAGTGTGGAAATCCACCTTTTGAAAATCTCAATGAATTGTCGTTGAGTTCATCAGCCACCTCTTCATCCTCCCCTTGGTTTAATGATGAACTCTTGTCTTGGAACTCGCTTCCATAGTACATTTCCCGAGAATCTTACATTGTCGTCTCGTCAATTTTGTTGCACCTTTTCTTCTCAGGCATCCTGAGTCTGAGGCATCCTGGCACCAATCAGATCTGAATCTCGGTCAGATATGATGGTTGGGACGCATTTTCCAAGAGTTATAATGTTGGTATTTATATGACCCGGTAAGGTGATGTCATGCCTAGCACACCCGACCGGAGGACCTATTGTTATAATTTCCTTTTTAGCAAGGTTAGCCATTCTTCCATGAGGAAATTGTAAGACTTATTCTATAAGTTGTTCCTGATGGATCCTTTTGTTTCCAAAGTCTGATCTTCACCTGTAGACCATGTCAATGCTATCTCGAAGCATGTCGTTGGTGCTCTGATTTTTCAACAAGAACATTTGAAGCCCAATGCTAAATGTTTCTTTCTCAATTATCCAAACACCGTTGTATGGATAATGGCATGGAATTTCTCTTCCCCTACCTAAAGGGTTTTCTACATTATATCCTGTCACGGATATCATGCTTTGCTTGACCTTGGGAAGAATATACCCCTGTAATATGTGTTTAAACACATTTTCCTTTCCATTGTTGTGTTTATTCTGATACCCATATTTTCCTTTCCGTCGTTTGGTTTACCCTTTGATGTAATCTATATGAACTAAGCAGTAATAATTCACTGCTTATGTAAACACCTCGGTGTACAACTCTGTCAGTGAGACCCTGTTCCTACTGTTGATGACTTTCCGGTAACCGCCGATGGATGAGAACTTTGCCTATTGGTCTGCCTCGTTCAACAAGCAGGAAAATGGTTCTCTTCGTTCCTCGCCCTTGGTACTGATGTTGTTGCCGACATAACTGACAGGCTATCCTCTGACATACCTTGCTTACTTGATCATGCAAGACATTACCGCCCTTTCTACTTTTAACCCACATGGTGGGCCCATAACCCACAGTTCCAAAGGATCGAAACCTGACTCTCCTGTACCCCATGTTTCCAAAAGTTATTCCTCACGCGCGGCCTTGTATGTAATTCACGAGCCACCTTACGAGAGCTCACCAATTCTGGTATCCGAAACAATACTTATGCCCATTGCTCTGAACCCCTTTCACACTCTGTTTCAGGCAACAAATGATTGCCTATCCGCTTGAAACTTCTTATTGTACCTTCATACCTTACTCTCGATGAATTTTATATGTTCAGCTCGAGAGATAATCTTATGCTGATTCATGGGTTAGCCCCAGATTGTTTCCCTCATAAGCATTCTGTCGTCACCGAGCTGTCCCTTACCCATTCGTAAGTACGTTGGAGTTCCCAAAGAAAAGGACGACTTCACCATGATGACCTGAAGCAAAGAAATGAAGACATCAATGTAAGGGGTCAACCTCTTTGAGAAGAGCAAGCCAGGATGAGAAGACCCGCTAGATTCGTTACCAAACCTTCCCCCCTTTCGCTACCTCTTAAATCTCGGGATGAGATTTCTTGTAGTGGAGGAGAATTGTGGCACCCGGATAATCAAGCTACAGTAAACCTTTGCTAGTGATGCCACGTCACCTCGATTACTATTGCTAATCTCGCGTTAGTTCGAAACCGATTCAAAGTCAAATTCGAAATATAGGCAAATAGTAAAATTTTCGAATAGCAAAACTAAAATGTTCGGGTTGTGTCAAATAAATCGTAAGTAATTATGGTGGAGAAGCCAAACTTTGATAAAATGTTTAAAGGCTCTAAAACAATTAAACCAGTAGTGAAAACAACTAAACAAATGCCTATTGAATTTATAAAATGCTAAAACTATTTTATTATGGGTTAAGAATTAATCTCACGGTAGTTTGTTGATAAATACAAATTTAGGCACTAGTGGTACTTTCTATAAAACTAAAAATAAAAGAAACTACAAATAAAAAAAGAAAAGAAAATATAAAACCAGAAAACAAAACTAACAAAGAACAAAAAAAAAGAAATAGAAGAAACTCCCTCCCCCCCCCCCCCCCCGCTGGACCATGGCCCAGCTGGCCTATGGGCCGCCAGGCCGGCCCAGCCGGCCTCCCCATTAACCCCACCCCGACCAAACCCTATCTGCTAATCCCCCCCACTCGCTCACCCACGATCCCCTCGCTCCTCCTCCCAATCCAATCTGGATTGGGGCCGACTGCGTCGGCCGTCGCCGCGCCGACTCCGCCGCCACCTTGCCGGCACCGCACGGCGCTACCCCGCCATCGTCGGCGCCCGCCTCCTCAACCCCCGCCCCGCGTGGATCCGGTCGCGGCAGCCGACGCCCCGACGCCCCGCACCTCGTCGCTCGACTACGCCGGACTGCCTCCCCGTCAACCTCGTCATCTCCGTCATCCTCCCCAAGCCCCATTGCCTTGTCCCCTGCGACCCACCGTGAGGACCCCTCCTCTCCCCCTTTCCCTCTGTCGCCGGCGCCTTTTGCGACGCCCCGGCCTCCTCTACCGCGTGCACGCCCGCGCCGCGCCCGTCGCGGCCCTCTGCTTGTCGCGCCGCTCGGAGACGCGCCCCATGCCTCGCCCTCCCCCCATCTCCATCGCGCTCCGCCTACGGCCCCGCTTCCCGCGCTCGCCATCCTCACTCTGCGGCCCCGCCCCTTGCCCGCTCCGTAGCGACCACTGCCTGTTGTTGCTCCCTGCCGGAGCCACCTCCGCCGTCGCGGCTGTCCCCTCCTCGCGCTCGCCTCTCCCTCGCCGTGCATCGCTCGCGCGCGCGTACCGCGCCACTCCTGCCCCCTCCCGCACATGCCCCGCTCGCCTCCCTGCTGGACCCCGCCATCGCCGCGACCAGCGCACCGGGGCCGCGCCCATCTGGCTTGGCCAAGGCCAGTCCCTCTCCACGCGGGACCGCGCGCGCCGCCTGCAGGCCGTCCCGGCCACTGGTTTCGCCCTGCCATGCTCCCTACAGGCAGGCGCCCGCTCCTGGCGCCCCTTGGCCCGAACCGATATGGCCTTTGGGCCACTGACATGGGGCCCCCACCACCAGAACGTTAAAAAAAGAAAGAAAAAGAATAACAAAAAAATATAATAATTAAAATATTAATTAATTAATTAATTTAAGAATTAATTAACTTAATTAATCTGGATTAGATTAACCTAATCGTTTAGTTAAAACAAATTAACCATGTTTAATTAACCTGAGACTATGACAAACGGGCCCCATCTACTAACTAATCTGTTAAAGCAAAATGTCCCTATGACGGGTGGGACCGCCCCTTTTACTATTTCTGTGGATAAGATCGAACGCACTTTTCAATGACATGTGGGCCCATTATGTCAGTTGAACCAGTCAACCCTCTCATCTTTGACTGTTGACTGCTGACTTGGCAGTCAATAGGGCCCCACATCTCATACACATGCACATGTTGATGGGTACACTCCTGTGTACCCATAACAATTTATCTGTTTATTAGTTCGAATTAAAGTAAATTCAGAAATTCTAGAAAATGTTTAAAACTTAGAAAATTAATAGTAAACAAACCGTAACTCGGATGAAAAAACTTTGTATATGAAAGTTGCTCAGAATGACGAGACGAATTCGGATATGAAGCCCGTTCGTCCGCCACGCGTCCCTAGCATAGTGAACCTGCAACATTTCACCTCCGGTTCATCTGTCCGAAAATGCGAAGCACCGGAGATACTTTCCCGGATGTTATCCCCCTTCACCGGTACCACCTCATACCGCGTTAGGGCGCACCTAGCATCACGCTTTGTCATGTCATGCATCGTCATGCATTTGCTTGCATTATATTTATTGTTTCTTCCCCCTCTTCTCTCGCTAGACATCGAGACCGACGCCGCTGCTACCCAGTACGACTACGGTGTTGACGACCCCTCTCTCTTGCCAGAGCAACCAGGCAAGCCCCCCTTTGATCACCAGATATCGCCTACTCTTTTCTCTATACTGCTTGCATTAGAGTAGTGTAGCATGTTACTGCTTTCCGTTATTCCTATCCTGATGCATAGCATGTCCTTGCTACTACTGTTGTTACCATTACCTGCTATCCTACTGCTTAGTATAGGATGCTAGTGTTCCATCAGTGGCCCTACACTCTTGTCCGTCTGCCATGCTACACTACTGGGTCGTGATCACTTCGGGAGGTGATCACGGGCATATACGATATACTTTACACAGTTACATTACCTGTGATGCTGTTCGGAGATGGGGGCTGAAGGGGCAGGTGGCTCCATCCCGGTAGAGGTGGGCCTGGGTTCCCAACGGCCCCTGACGGTTACTTTGAGGCGGAGCGACAGGGCAGGTTGAGACCACCTAGGAGAGAGGTGGGCCTGGCCCTGGTCGATGTTCGCGGATACTTAACACGTTTAACGAGATCTTGGTATTTGATCTGAGTCTGGCTACTGGCCTATACGCACTAACCATCTACGCGGGGACAGTTATGGGCACTCGACGTCGTGGTATCAGCCGAAGCACTTCATGACGCCAGCCGCGTAACATGACTTCCTTTGTAATGGAGGTTGCTAGGTCTGCTCTCCGGCCGCGTACGCAACGTGCAGGTGTGCTATGGGCGATGGGCCCAGACCCCTGTGCGCTTAGGTTTAGACCGGCGTGCTGGCCTCTCTGTTGTGCCTAGGTGGGGCTGCGACGTGTTGATCTTCCGAGGCCGGGCATGACCCAGAAAAGTGTGTCCGGCCAGATGGGATCGAGCGTGTTGGGTTATGTGGTGCACCCTTGCAGGGAAGTTAATCTATTCGAATAGCCGTGACCTTCGGTAACAGGACGACTTGGAGTTGTACCTTGACCTTATGACAACTAGAACCGAATACTTAATAAAACACACCCTTCCAAGTGCCAGATACAACCGGTGATCGCTCTCTCATAGAGCGACGATGGGAGGATCATCGGTTAGGATTATGCTACGTGATGATACTTGGGGACTTCAGTCTACTCTCTTCTACATGCTGCAAGACGGAGGCTGCCAGAAGCGTAGTCTTTGAAAGGACTAGCTATCCCCCTATTATTCCAACATTCTGCAGTTCAGTCCACAAATGATAGCCTTATTCCAGTTGATACCAATGCATACATATGTAGTGTAGCTCCTTGCTTGCGAGTACTTTGGATGAGTACTCACGGTTGCTTTCTCTCTCTTTTCCCCCTATCCCTTCTACCTGGTTGTCGCAACCATATGCTGGAGCCCAGGAGCCAGACGCCATCATCGACGATGACTCCTACTACACCGGAGGTGCCTACTACTACGTGCTGCCCGCTGACGACGACCAGGAGTAGTTAGGAGGATCCCAGGCAGGAGGCCTGCGCCTCTTTCGATCTGTATCCCAGTTTGTGCTAGCCTTCTTAAGGCAAACTTGTTTAACTTATGTCTGTACTCAGATATTGTTGTTTCCGCTGACTCGTCTATGATCGAGCTCTTGTATTCGAGCCCTCGAGGCCCCTGGCTTGTAATATGATGCTTGTATGACTTATTTTATTTGTAGAGTTGTGTTGTGATATCTTCCCGTGAGTCCCTGACCTTGATCATACACGTTTGCGTGTATGATTAGTGTACGATTAAATCGGGGGCGTCACATATATATAGGTAGGGGTGGAGGGACCAGCCAGGAGGCGCCCCCAAGTAGGCCGAATCCTACTTGGGGTCCTCCCCCAAGTGGCGCTCGGGCCCCCCTTCCTTATTTGGAGTGCGGGAGGAAGGAAGGAGGAGGTGCCCCCCCCCTTTCCTTTTTTCTCCTGAGGAGGGAAAGGCAGGAGGGGCCACCCCTCCCCTTTCCTTCCCCTAGGGTCGGCCAGCCAAGGGAAGGGGCACACCAGCCCCCTTGTGGGCTGGTCTATCCCCCCCTTTGGCCCATAAGACCCATACACTTGTCGGGGGTGCCCGGAACTCCTTCGGTGACCCGATGAGTACCCGGTGCACTTCAAAATTATTCCAGTGTCCGAATACCATCGTTCTATATGTCAATCTTTATCTTTCGGCCATTTCGAGACTCCTCGTCATGTCCGTGATCTTATCCGGGACTCCGAACAACATTAGGTCACCAAAACATATAACTCATATAACACTATATCGTCAACGAACGTTAAGCATGAAGACGCTACAGATTCGAGAACTATGTAGACATGATCGAGACACCTCTCCGGCCAATAACCAATAGCGGAACCTGGATGCCCATATTGGCTCCTACATATTCTACGAAGATCTTTATCGGTCGAACCGTTATGACAACATATGTAATTCCCTTTGTCCATCGGTACGTTACTTGCCCGAGATTCGATCGTCGGTATCTTCATACCTAGTTCAATCTCGTTACCGGCAATTCTCTTTACTCGTCCCGTAATACATCATCCTGCAACTAACTCATTAGTCACTTTGCTTGCAAGGCTTCTTATGATGTGTATTATCGAGAGGGCCCATAGATACCTCTCCGATACGTGGAGTGACAAATCCTAATCTCGATATATGCCAACTCAACAAACACCTTTGGAGATACCTTTAGAGCATCTTTATGATCACCCAATTACGCTGTGACGTTTGATAGCACACAAGGTATTCCTCCGGTATTCGGGAGTTGCATAATCTCATAGTCGGAGGAATATGTATTTGACATGAAGAAAGCAATAGCAATAAACTAAACGATCAATATGCTAAGCTAATGGATGAGTCTTGTCCATCACATCATTCTCCTAATGATGTGATCCTGTTATCAAATGACAACACATGTCTATGGTTAGAAAACCTTAACCATCTTTGATCAACGAGCTAGTCTAGTAGAGGCTTACAAGGGACACGGTATTTGTTTATGCATTCACATATGTATTTAAGTTTTCGATCAATACAATTCTAGAATGAATAATAAATCTTTATCATGAATAAGGAAATATAAAATAACAACTTTATTATTGCCTCTAGGGCATATTTCCTTTAGGTGGTGGTGGTGGGCGGCGTACATGAAGGAGATTCGAAGCAAATCGACCGTAGCTGCACAACGGGCGGGACAGGACGGCGACGCCGCCGGTGCTGCGTCGTCGGGTGATGGGCCCTAAGGAATAGAAGGAGGCAGATCTGGAGCTGCCCCTCATGTCCACCTTGGACAACTCCAGCGCAATGTGGAGGGCTAGGTCCTCATCGACGTCGATGTCAGAGCTGGAGCGAATGCTGGAGCTCGACATGCTCGATGGAGTTGTCGCATTGGATCCAAATCGCTGAAATCAGATCATGGGAGAAGAAGCGATGGAGCGATATCGGAGTGAAGTGAGCTAGGGTTTCCGGATTGGGGGTCTTGTGGGGACAGGGTTGGGGTCGACGATGAGCCGGGCTGGTGTGGCAAACATGCCTAAGACGCCCCATACCCGGCCTATTTTTGGCCTGGATATGAGGGATGCCGGACAAAGTGGGCGTTTGAGGCCGGTTTGAGATGCGCAGATGGGTCGTTTTTCTTAGTGGTCGGTGACCGGTCCGTCCACCCGATAGTTTGAGACAGGTTTAAGGCGCCCAGCTATAGATGCTCTTAGAGCAACTCTTAGAGAAACTCTTAGCCTCGTTATCCTCCATGAGCGCACGAGAAGCTGAAGATGATGCACCACCATCAAGGCATCTCCAACACAGACCCTTAAACTGCCTGCAACTATCAAGATCACGCTGTCCGAACATGTTTTGCCATCCAACATGGGCATGCATCGGTCGACCGACCGGTCCAAGCGCACTTTTTCCTGCAAACCCGAGATAAACTAGGGGTCTTTACGAGCGTCTGCACCGCTGCCACGCCGGCGTCTGACTAACCTGGCCCATCAAAAAAAACCCACCCGTCTCTCTTGCATTTTCCATCAAATGTGTGCACCGCTTGCCATGCTACATTCATGCAGGCCTAGAGTATCCAACGGCCGGCATTGATGCCGCGTGACATGACCGAACGTGAGGGCAGTGCTAACGGATGCGACCTCTCGGGCATCGCCGCTTCACGGTGGATGTCGCGTCCTAAGAAACCAACTTCGGCTACTGCGCCGCATTGAAGAGGGATGATCAGCCCTTCGCATGGCTGGCCGCGGCTATTTAAGCCATGCGCCGATGATGCACATCCACACTGTCTTCTCTTGGAGCCCTACCTCCTCTCCAAGCCCCTTCAACTCCAGTGGTGTTGTCGAAGTCATGGTTCTTCGCACCGGCAGGCAGAGGCAGTCATGGTGGTGGTTCTTCACCAGGAAAAACCTGGCGCGCCCATCCTCACTCTCTGGGCCCCTCGGCATCCATGACGGTCGGCTCCTCCGGCAAGAAGCACATCGTCATCTCCTCCTTCGATGAGGAGGGCTAGACGTTGTAGTAGCAACAGCAGACATGCCTCCTCGCGGAGGCCGCTCTGACTGGCGAAGAATTCATCCATCGAATGGGCCAGTGCCACCATTGGCGGCGTGATTCAGGGAGGAGTCACCATCCCTGCTGTGCTACCGCATGAAGCGGGAGCCAGCGTCCCCACTCTGGTAGGTCAAGGAGAAAACCGTGTCGCCCCTTCCCCAGCACAAGCGTGGTGGCGTCCAGATCGGATGCCCCGTCAAGGAGGAGCCAACATCGCCCCGCGCAACCATGGCATCCAGATCAGACGACGCATCAAGGACGAGCCCATGTCACCGTTGGCGCACAATAGGTATGCCCGTAGTGACGGGCCCGGGTCGCCCCATGCCACAATAGTCGCCCCGTCAAGGAGGAGTTGCCACTCACGATCATGAAGGCGCGGGGCCACATCCTCCACTACCTCGGAGGCGGCAATGTAGGAGATCCCTCGGGCTCAAGGGTCATCATTTACGAGGAGGAACGTGCGGACGCGACAAGGCAGCAGGCGTGGTACCTGGCCGTTTCTCGTACAACACTCTGAATATTTGTGTCGGTTTGCCTGCTTCCACATTACACGACACAAACCTGAGTAGGGGCTTAACAATCTTCATATTAACTCTCACTCTAACAAATTGTTTGTATTTGCGAACCAACCTGTGGTTGGATGGTTAGAGGGAATGTGGTGTCCCCAACTCACCAGAGTTTAAATCCTGGTGCTCGCATTTATTCCTGGATTTATTTCAGCATTTTCGGCGATGTGCATTCAGTGGGAGGAGATGTTTCCGTCGACGACGAGGCGCCTACGGTGACTTTGTAAATCTCAAGATGATATGTCGGCTCAGTCTTTCGGTGGTGCTCATAGGGGTAGGGTGTGTGTATGTGCCTTCATAGGGGTGAGTGTATGCGCGTGTATATGAGCGCTTGTGTTTGTACTGATGTTAAAAAAACAAATTGTTCATATTCAACACCACTTAGTCCATGTTCAACCTCTAGCACTTCTCCCATCTTTGATGTTATAGCTTTTACCACATGTTCATTAAGCAACAGATCTGGGACCCCACAATTCGAGTCCAAACCCGAAGCGAGTCAGACTACCCATAGTGAGAGTAACATAATTGCTAACATCACACATATCTCGGCAAAATAAATGACATGACAAGTAATTAATGAGGAAAGAGAAGCATGCATGTGGTAACATTGTATGTTACTCACAGTATGGGTGACATTACACATACCAATACAAGATGAGTCTACAACCTACACTACACATATGTTACTTCCCACTATAGAGGTAGTAACATAGACCAGTAACATATGCATGTTACTAGTCTAAGTTACTCCTCACTATGGGTAATCTCAAGGGTAATGCCTCCATGTTTGTTAGACCATAATATTCCTCCATTGTCATCGCCTAATGCCTCAGAGCCATGGACCCCACATGCATCGCCGTATTCCAATCACAAAAGCACATAAATTTCGTTGTGGACATGTAGTCATCCAAAGGTCTGGATTTGACCTCCTTTGCACACCCCCATGACACTTGCACGGCGGGATAGAAAGTCATATGGCTAAAGGGGGTTTGAACACAAACCCTAAGTATCATCGCCTAACGTGCTTCTCATGTAAGGCATCCAACCAGTCCTGATATATCAATTGCGTCATCTTCCTCCTCGGTGATACCCAAACACTACAAGATATCATCCAGTTTCTTTGCCTGACCAGGTCCCTTCACTCCTAGCTTCGGTTGTTCTGCGATCACCCAAACCCTCCGCTGCTAGTGGTGATGCATCCATGTCTAACCCCTCTCCATAAGGCGGAGATGTGCAGACCCTAGCAAAACTAATACGACGCAGGGAGGGGCAGAGGGCCCGTCTCTAGAACACCTTCTTAGTGGATTCCGGCGGGGCGACCGTCGTATGTAAGGAACCCTAAATGGCTATGGGGCAAACTGCGAACACCTCCTCTAAGAAAGAAAGCTAGCTTTTGGGTGATTTGAGTTCGGCGGATGGAGCTTCCTTAATAGAGGAAGCCTGTTGGGGTCTCGGCATCTTTGGTTTGTATGCATCACAATATGTACTACTCCAACACGTGATCTGAGGCCGTGTCGAAGAGACACACCCGGGGAAGTATCTGTTGCACCGTGCTCGTGGTCGCGGTGCACCCAGGGATCTCTTTGCGTCAAATAGGCGCGGTGCCGCACATTGAGGGGGCCTCCTGGGTGGGCCGTCCCATTGCTCTGGCTACTATAGCGAGCGGGGATGTATTGAAGCGAACTTCTTGTAGTGAGCAGGAGCAGGTGGCACTGTAGCGAATGTTTTCCCTGTTTTTCATTATTTTTAAAGGGTATTTTTTTTAAATACAAACATTTAAAAACATTGAGAATATTTTCTGAAAACAGGAAAACATAAAAAATATTGTCTATGAAAGCCTGAAGTTTTTAAAATTGTGTAAACATTTTTGGAAACATGAATACTTTTCCAAACATGCTGTTTCTAAACGTTTTTTGAGAGGACATATAATTTTCCAAAATATTGAATTAAAAAACTACTTTTTGGAAAATTTTATAAAATAAATAAATATAAAAAGGCAACAAAAAAACACGAAATCAACATGTAAATAGAAAACATGAAAAAATAAACAAAAAATTATCAGGTTGCCAAAACATATGAAAACCCGGATAGAACAAGGATACAAAAACTGTAATCTGTAGAACGCCAAATGGGCCGGCCCAGTTTAGTCCTTCCTTCGCTTGTGTGTGCGGAAGGTTGATAGTTTAGCGCACAGAGCGGCAAATAGAATTTCACCCTGTACAAAATCAACATTTAATAGTGCATAATATATTGAGTCTAGATTTGGCCCATTACCTCTGTTGATTAAATATTTTTCATTTTTCATTTTGTTCTAGGTTATTTTTTTAAAGAAAACTGAGTATAGATTGATATCGTATTAATGTACTAATTGTTTTCCAGACTTCTTTTGAACATTTAAAAGATGCAATAGTTGTTGGGTGCACACGGTGCACCACAAGCCCCGATGCACGAGATACACTCCCGTTCCATTTATATTTCCTAAGCTATTTATTTGGATCATTTCTGGTATTTGGGCACATATTCTCAAGGCTAATATTTCCCGAACTTTTCTTCTTATCTACTAGTAAGAGGGGTTCTCAGATATGGAACCGGGTCCAGCAATGCAAAGAGGTGTTCAGTGAGGGAGTAAGTTCTGAAGTAGGCAATGGTGGGAACATCAATTTTTTGCTAGCCAAATGGATCGACCAAGCACCCATTACTCTAAATACCTATAACCTTTTGTTTTAGCCTCTAACCCAGATATCATTGTCAAAGTTTTTTAGGGACAATCGTATCAACATTACCTTCCTTCGGACTATGAAACATCTGGTTGCTCCGCGCTTAAATTGATGTACACAAACTCATCCATAAGCCCCCCATCCATCATTCATAGGCTTCAGTTTGCTCTTAACCTTCATAAACGCCATGAACCAGGGAAGGTTTTTTTTTTTTTTTTTTTTTTTTTTTTTTTTTTTTTTTTTTGCGGTTGATGAACCAGGGTAGTTGTGCAGAACTAGAGCTATTCACTCCATCAACGGACAAGATACTTGATCGTGTCAGCTTCTATTGTTTTGTGTATTTACCTCTCTAGACATTTTCTCTTGGAGCTTTGGCCCGTAATATTATTACTTATATTTTATTTCTGCTAAACTATATACTATCACCATGTGTGGCTTTATTAATTTAAAACCAAACGCTTCTTCCGCACATTTTGTTAAAAAGAGGTGACACACCATTCCATTTTGGTATTTTCCCTATTTCGATCTCTTACTACCTCCGTCTTGGTTTATTAGTTCCCTTTATATTTTGTGCCAAAGTTTGACCTTAAATTTAACTAATTAAATTTGAATGCATGTCATAAAAACTAATATAATTGGAAACTACGTTCAAATACAAATCCAACCATATAATTTTTTATGTCATGCATTTATATTTTGTTAGTTGAGGGTGTGTTCAGTTCGTGGAATTAAGTAGAACGTCACAGGTCGGTCCCGTACCTGGCACCGATTCTAGCGTTTGGTTCGCGAACGAGAGGGAACGTAATGGTTCCCCGCGAGGTGAAGGCTCCTGTCGCTGCGCCGCCGGCCATGGCTTCCGCAGCCATCGATTGCCTCCTACGCCGGCGTTCGCTCCCCGCCCATGGTCACAGCACGCCCCCCCCCCTCTGCACGCGCCTGCAGCGCCTCCTCATCGTCCCCAGGACGCTCAGCGAGATCCCATCTGGTTTTTTACCTCCTGAATTTCTTACACTTACATGATTTTTTACCTCTGTATATGTGTGTTCTTTGTATTTGATGTCAATATTTGAGTGGTGTGATAACAAATCCATTCCGTTCCATCTCAAAAACCAAACACTCAAATGTAACCATTCCATTCCTCTGAATTCCTTCTACCAAACGTAAGGACGGAACCGATCCATTCTAGTGGAATGGAACCATGACGTTCCATTCCACTTGATTCCTGAACTAAACACACCCTAAATGTATAGTCAATATTTGACACAAAACACAAAAAAAGACTTATAAACCAGGATGGAGATAGTACAAGTCCTGCAAATCAAAGAGATCCTTATTTTAGGACAAGAATATTATCAATATTTTATAACATTTTTTTTACGGGAAGGCCTTTATGGCTAGCTTTATTACTCAAATAACACTTACATAATCCGCTAAAAATTCAGAGATAAAACTGGGAGGTGTGTCCAACCACACAGAAGGTGGGTCGACACGTCCCCGCTGAGCTAACACATGCGCTACCATATTGGTTTCTCTATTAAAATGCTCAAATAAAACCTTCCCGGATTCTTCCTTAAGACTACGACATTCATCAAGAATGGGGCCGGCCACCATGGACTGGCCTGAATTCATGTTGAGGGATTCCACCACAATTAGGTTCTCCATCTACACCAGGAGTGATGTAACACAAAGACTCGCCGCTAGTTTTAGTCCTTCTACTAGAGCCGCTACCTCCGCTGAAACAATATCTACGGTGTGCTCTAATTTTGCAGTGGAAGCACCAACAAACGCACCAAGATGATCCCGGATAACAGCACCACATGCCCCTGAGTGATCCTGCTCTGCAAAGGCTGCATCAACATTCAAAATCAGCTGGCCTAGTAATAGTAAAGGTTTTCTCCATCTGTTCTCCCGTCGAGCAGGTATAGCCTTCCTATTAGCCCGAACAAAATTCAGAGTCAGGGCCTGAACAGCAGGACCCGTACGCTCTGCTATTTGGACTTCTTCATTCTTTGTTATTTGGCGCCTCTGCCACCACATATACCAACTAACGGCTGCAATAATTTCTGATACTTGAACCTCACTCATATACTGCACTTGGTTAGTCGATTCACAAAGCAAACTCTCCAGAATCTCAGCTCCAGATCGTTGAGGAGTGCATGCTCGAAATATGATATCATATATGCCCAGAGACCACCAAACCTCCTGCACTCTGCTACATAGAAACAATGCGTGCGCCACATCCTCCACGTATATTTGACAAAGCGGACACTGACCTGATGTTGCTATGTGTCGGTTTGCTAGAACTCCCATGGATGAGATTGCATTAGACTACTCACAATGAAAATAATATAGGTGATAACATCACACATATTTAGACGAAATAAATGATGTGACAAATAATTAATGAAGAAAGAGAGTAGGCTAGCCATGGTGGGGGTAACTTAGGGTCTGTTTGGTTTCAAATAAGTCACCAACTTATAAGTTAAAAATTGAAAAAAAATGACTTATTTTACTAAACAGACCTAACTTATAAGTCACCCCAACTTATAAGTCATAAGTTGCTCCACCCCAACTTAAAACTTATAAGTCACCCCCTTTTGCGTGGGTCCCACCACCTTTACATAAAAAATAAGGTGAGAAGGTGTGGTCAGGTGACTTATAAGTCAGGTGACAACCAAACAGACGTGACTTATAAGTCACTGGTTTTAAGTCACCTAACTTATAAGTCAGGTGACACTTATAAGTCAGGTGACAACCAAACAGACGTGACTTATAAGTCACTGGTTTTAAGTCACCTAACTTATAAGTCAGGTGACTTAAAACCAGTGACTTATAAGTCATGCATGTTTGGTTGTCACCTGACTTATAAGTCACCTGAACACACCTTCCCACTTTTTTATGTAAAAGTGGTGGGACCCATATAAAAGGGGGTGACTTATAAGTTTTAAGTTGGGGTGGAGCAACTTATGACTTATAAGTTGGGGTGACTTATAAGTTAGGTCCGTTTGGCAAAATAAGTCACTTTTTGCATTTTTTGACTTATAAGTTGGTGACTTATTTGGAACCAAACAGGGCCTTATAAGTCAGATGACTTATTGGAACCAAACAGGGCCTTAGGTAGTAACTTAACACATCCCTAAATAATTTTGCTTATGTGGCACGTATTTAATGAGGAAAGATGTGCTCATGGTAACATAATATGTTACTGTAACATAGCGTTTTCCAAGGCAAAATGAGTCTATGAGCTAATAAATGAAGCCATCTATGACACTACTACTATGCTACTTTGCACTATGAAGATAATAATTTAGACTAGTGTCATATGCATGACACTAGTACTCCCTCCGTTTCTTTTTAGTCCGCATATAAGGTTTGGTCAAAGTCAAGCTTTATAGAGTTTGACTAATTTTATATTAAAAAATATAAACATTCATAATATGAAATCAATATTATCAGATGCACCATGAAACGTATTTTCATACCATGTAGTTTTAGTATTGTAGATGTTCATATTTTTATATATAAATTTGGTCAAACTTTGTGTAGTTTGACTTTGACCAAATCTTATATGCGAAGTAAAAAACGGAGGAAGTATAAGTTAGTCCATACTATGACCAACCTTACTAGTATTATGAATAACATCACACATACCAAACAAGATGAGTCTACAACTCAATAAATGAAGTATTGCATAACACCACACATATGTTAGTAACATACTCCCTCCGTTCCGAAATAATTGTCTTTCTAGAGATTTCAACAAGTGACTACATACGGAGCAAAATGAGTGAATCTACACTCTAAAACATGTCTACATACATCCGTATGTTGTAGTCCATTTGAGATGGCTAGAAAGACAATTATTTTGGAACGGAGGGAGTAGTATGCATGTTACTATTCTAAATTACTCTCCACTTTGACTAGTCTTATGCATACACGGAATATTTTCACTTTTCCAGGCATTTGCAGGCTCCACATCTTCTTCCAGATTGGGTGCGAGGAAGGACCGCCCTGACCGATCAAATATTTTATAACATGATTGTGAACGGAACGCGGGAAGCAGGCTATATACCAGAAAGAAGTGCGGTGTTTTTCCTCACGGATGGCTAATGATATAGTAGAACTTTAAAGCTAGCTGTTTTTCCAACACATGAATTTAAGTATATATATATATATATATATACATACACACACACACACATATATATATAGTGTTACTATTCATCATTCAGGGTGCAGAATAAGTTATTCTTCATCCGAGGTAATCTTACGATCATTTCATAATTAAATTACGTTTGGAATTCAAATAGTTACATTCCTATTGATTCACTACGTAAAATTTGACATAAAAAAAAATAAAAATATAGGTCATAAGACAAGAAAATTTGCAGTTTATGTATATTTTAGACTATGTTTTTACGTTTGTAATTTTACATAACATAAAATATTTTTTACAGCGGTTATATATTTTCTTACGGTCTCTTTTTGCGTCGGAAAAAATAAAAAACTTACGGAACGTAAAATTATGGTGCATTGATGGTAAAATAGAGGGGGGTGAAGAATAATTATTCCTTACTCAGGGTGACGAATAGCTCATATATATATATATATATATATATATATATATATATATATATATATATATATATATATATATGGTACGTATCTGGTACCCTACGCTGAAAAACAGCAATGGAAAGGAAGTTTCATGCGTGGCAAATTTTCGTGTTTTGACTTTTTCTGAAACCTATTTAAGATTTGTCCTTAGTTTGAATTTTTTTTTCGAGATCTGACCCTTTTGCTACCGTCAGAGTCCATGGCGGTAGGGTCTAACAGCCTATCGACAGGGACTTTGGCAGTAGGAAACATCGCTACCGCCAACCGGGCTGACGGTAGTCTACACATCCCTACCGTCAAGGTGCTTGACGGTAGGCACGAGCACGCACTGTGTTCAATACTTATGAGTTTTTTAACGATAGGGCATGCGATCCTATCGGCACGGACCTTAGCGGTAGGCTGTTATACCCTACCGCCATGGTTCCTGGCGGTAGCAAAATGGTCAGGTCTCAAAAAAAATTAAACTAAGGTCAAATTTCGACTAGGTTTCAGAAAAGGGTCAAAACACAAAATTTAGCCTCCATGCGTTCAAACACAAAGAAAAGAGGAGAATAGAAAAGGACGGGAAGGAGCGAAGCAAGTCATCACTGTTGGACATGTCACTGTGCCGTGCCTGTGCACCTGAATCGTTCAACAATACATATGATGCACTTCAAAGCAAGGCATGGCGAGAGGCAACCGTACGATCGGTGGGGATGGAGCCAATGCGCAATTGACAGGCCGAGGTGACTGCAGCCTCTGCCGCTGCCCTCTACTGCTTGCTGGTGCGACACCAGGCAGAGTGCGCATGCGAGAGAGCAAATGGATCCATTGCAAGTTCGACACGTGGGCGTCCCTGCTCTGGTGGCAGGCACACGTCACTGGGGCAGCGTGGGCAGAGGAAAAGCCCCCTGCCACGTCAATGTCACCGCCTGACCCGACATGCGTGCTCGTGCTTGCGTTTGTGCTTTACTCACTCATCGACCGCACCGTATGCGTTCCTGGGATGGATACAGTACCAGTGTGCTTGCGTGTGTGTATCCCCGGGTACGTACAAGTACGTACTTACTGATAAAGAAAAGGTGTACGTGCGTATGGCTGGCTGGATGGGCGACGCAACGTCTCGGTGAGTGACGCAGTGAGTGAGTGAGTGAGATGAGACGAGACTATGAGCCAACTCCAACGCGCGACCCCGAACGATGTTCGTTTTGTCCGCTTTTCCTCCATTTGAGGTGGTAAAGAGGCTGTGTTCGCCTGGTTTTTTGGATCTGTCGGCCGGGAGGCCAACGTGCGGACGCATCTTTGGCCGCATCTTGTCCGCGTGCATGGAAAAGTGAGAAACCAAGGATTTAAGCCGCGGCCGTGGTTCGCACAAGTTCACGTTGGCCGGCAACACAGCCGGCGGCCTATAGTCTGATGCCGGCAACAAAGACAGCGACCAGCACAGGAGCCAGCCTTAAAAAAGGACATGTTTCATGCCGGCAACAACGTTAGTGGACGGCACACGAGATAGCCTTCAAAAGGGACAAGTTTTGTCGCCGGCATAGGAGCCAGCCTTCAAATAGGACCGCCATCGCGGCCATCGCAGCTGAGGTGTCACCTAGATCATGCCGTCCCGGGCGAACATCTCGTTCTACCGGTTCGTGAACCAAGCCTTCCTCTCTGGTGACATGTTGTTCTTATTGACGATCATCAACGCTAGTACCACCTCCTTGGCTTTTGTGTCGGCATTGGTGGCCTCGATCTCTAGCTTCTTGAGTTGAGCGGCCTCCTCGATGTCTAGCTTTGGGTCGCATCGGCATCAAAAGGTTACTCTTGGCCGTCGACGTGGAATGCCTCACCACGGCCATCGAAGATGATGTTGTGCATGAACGAGGAGTAGTAAGGGTCGTCGACCGTCGATGACTACGTCGGCCGTGGCATTTCATCGAACACCTTGAGGGCGCCGGCCATGTGTGCCGACTCGAACGACCGGGGCTACTTTCTTTGCGCGTCGTCTTCACAATGGCCATCGCCACTGTACCCCGGCGTGATGTTGAGACCGATGACGCCTACGGACGTGGTCGGATCGACCACCACGCAGTCCGGCGACATAGAGAATCGTGTCTGCCTATGGCCGTGCGGCGGCGGAGCACGAAAATCCGGCGGGTTGTGTGAGACGGACGAGCTCGGGAAACGGTGCTACAGCGGTCGATGGGCTGAGGAGCCTGTGTTGGCCGCGGCCATGGCAGCGGCCGAGAGATCGGCCGGTGTGGGGCGGGCCATACCCATCATGAGGAGAGCGTGCGCCTTGGAGATGATAGACTCCTTGTCGTCGATGTCGGCCTGGTGCTGCATCGTATGCCGCAGGGCACACTTGGAAGCGTATTGCGCGGCGGCCTTCTTCTCCTTTTCGATAGCTCGTCGGTCCCTCTTCTTGGTCGATTCTTTGTCGAGCTTGGCGGCCTCCGCCGGCGTAAGCTCCGCCAGAGGCTTCTTCATAGACCTTTTTTTTTCTTCGCCATGGGCCGAGAGGCAGGTGGTGGGTCGCCGGGATTCGCATCGTCGGTAATGGTGTATGGAGGGAGGGGGAAGGCCATGGCGCGGGAGAGTGGAGGGCGGGGCGCGGGAGAGTTTTAAAGGGAAAGTGGCCGCCTGTGCCACCGACGGATGGGCCAGTGGAGGACAAGGATGTGCGTCCCACTCGTTCGCGTGCTGTCAATTCGGCCGCAAACTCGGCTCAAATTTGGACCAGAAATGGTTCAAAAGCGGACAGAAAACGGATGACGGTCCGTTTACAGCCGTGTTTTGAAAAACCTGCTTTGTCCATTTATTTCCGAACAAACGCGTGTGGACAGGATGTGATCGGGCGTTAGAGTTGGCCTAAGACCAGCCAAAGCTAGCAAAGGTAGGCAAACCAAAGCTAGGCAATGCCTTTTCAAAAAAGAAAAGTACATCTACTGCCACTCGTACTACCTAGTGTATTATACCGGTATATGTACGCCCACGACGATGATGGTGACAACAAAGCCAGCAAACACGGACGACGACGACGCCGGTCTTGGTTGCGCACACGTACTAGTCGTCTGCTATCTACAGCAGCTGCTGTGCCCTATTCCTCCTTACACAAGCTAGCTTGTACTACCCACTGTAGCTACCATGTACCCTCTCCCACCCCTTGCATATGGAGCTACCCATATATACATAAATATAGGCGTGTACCTACTCGTGACAGCAGCAGCAAATCTATTGGACGACGCATCAACAGTGACCATACATAGATTGGCACATCTCCCTCCCTTCCTCCACCGGTCGAGCCCTAGATCTCCATGCTAGCACCAAACTACCTGTAGCACTGTGTGACATCGATCCACTGTAGCAAGTGTATTGCACGCACGAAGATAAATATTTATACACAACTATCCCTGTCTACATCTGTGGTATGCATGATATATCTACATGAAAAAGGAAATGTGGAGCTTACCATACGTACATGCATGCATGCAAATTCGCCGGTTTTTATTGGCCCAGCTCCAGCTCCAGCTCCACCTAGCACTGCACTGCACTGCAAGGGGCAAAATATGCCGCTGCTTCTCCATATATGGTCCAGACAGAAAAAGCGCAGATGCACACATCCATCATTTTTAGGGCCTCCTCTGCACCGCACTCTGTTTTCTCTTTCCTTTTTGAGGGACACATTGCTATCTCTCTGATTATTGCTACCTCGAATTTGCTACATTTAGGTGCATGGTTGAAATAGTGCATCAGATTGAGATGCACACCCGCCACCACTGTGCATGTGTCTAGCTATATATGCAAAAAATTGATGGATGTGTATATGTACTCCCTCCTCCCGCAAAAAAAAACATGTACTCCCTCCGATTCATAATATAAGTTATTCTCATACATTCACGATCAACTAATTCTAATTCCTATTACCACGTGACACATGTGATAACCAATCCAAACTATTCAAATAAATAAAAATTATCATTCACATTCTCCCAATGCATTCAACAAGAGTGAACAATCTAATCTTTTTGATTGAAGGGGTATCTTCTAATCTTCACCTTTTATCTATATCGAAATCCGTAAACTTTTCTATGTGGGTGTAACAAAGCAAAACCCTTTTTTATGGAAAAGATACATATTTAGATTCGTTATCAAATGAAGTTTCTAAATATACAACTTTTGTGATATTATTATACATGTGTTTATGAGTACAACCGAAGACCTAAAAACTATGCCCGACTTATAAACCCAACCAGAGGGAGTACATCACATCTACTCCTATATGTATGTCCAAGTTTCAAAATTTGAACAAAACTTTGGTTATTCTAGTGGATATCTAAATATTTATAATATTTAATTATGAACCAAGTTCTAATTAATTACAAACCAAATATAAATAAGGTTAAAGTTCAGATGAAAAAAATGTTAAATGGGGTAGTTACTGTCAAAAATAGGAAAGTAGGAGGGTGAAAACTGATATCCACTCTTCATTTTTGCACCGGCTATTGATGGTTTTCATATTATATAATTCACTGTCATGACTTTGTTGCCCATACATCTTCGCAACTGCTAGGTATGAGCAAAATGGCATCGTACGGCAACTTCTAGTTTGTGTCTGGTTGATATACTAAGCATGGATTGGTACATGGCACACAACAAGTTAGGCAAGCTTAATTAAATTAACCAGATGTTTAGCTAACAAACTGTAATTGTGACTTGAAAACTGTGGAGAATCTTTTATTTGTGGTGGAGTGTGAGTGTGACACAAATTTTGATCACCTAATATATGTTCAATATGTTTGAGTATAAAAGTCTATCAAATGGCAGAAAACATGTTGTTTTGAAAATTTCAAAAATCACATTTGAAAGTTTCAAAATATTCTGAGAAAAAATTACATACTGACATATAAATATATACTACATGTGTGTAAACTTTCATGAGAAAAACCATCGACACGCGAGCTACAAAAAAAATGAAAAAGTATCTGGTCTTTTAGAAAACAGTATATGCACTGGTCACTGTTTTCAAAACCGCAATTTATCATTTTTGTGTAGCTCGCATGTCAATGTATTTCTCATAAAATAATTCGCACATATAATACACATCCATATGTCAACATGTAGTTTTTTTCAAAAAAAAACTACAAAATGTGTTTTTTGAATTTTTTCTAAGGCTGCACTCACCAATGGTGACTACTCGGTCCTACTGTACTACATAATAGTGTACAAGCGTGGGATTTATTATGTATAGCCGGCCATTGCACTTGACTGTGGGTAGTAGAGGAAGGACTGGAGTCAGCTCGGGGTATGCTGGCTAGCTCGCTGTCGAGGAACAGTGTAGGAAGAGTACCAACGGTGTGCATGGGCAGTAGGCCCGATTCCTCCCTAGCTAAAGACTAAAGTCATGTTAAAAGTATTCTCTGTTTTCCTTGCGTTTGCATAAACAAAACTTATATAAAAGTAAAGTTGCAACGGTCGTACGTGTGCACCATGGATGGATGGATGGAGGAGACGCCTTGCTATAAAGGGAGAGCAACATCATCTATCCATCGACCAAGGCTATGCCATTGCTATTGCTAGCGGTTCTGCTCTGCTCGCGTGCCTAGCTACATTTGACTTGCTTCCATCTCACATCCACCCAACTCAAGGAGGATCTACTGTTCCAAACTACCAGACTAGGTAGCAGCAGCAGCAGCAGCAGTAGGATCATCCATGGATGAGCTGTGGAAGGACATGTCGCTGTGCTCCACCCCGGTGGCGCTACAGTCGTACCACCTCCACTCGCCGGCCGCTCATCCCTACCGCGGCGCCGTGTACCTGCAGGACTACCTCGCCGGCGCCAACTCGGTGCCGCAGCCGCCCCGCACGCCGCCTCCTCCACCTCCTCACACGGCGCTCAGCCTCGAGTTCACCAACCTCGGGGGCGCCACCTCGGCCGCCAGCTCCGGCGACGACCCTGTCCACTTCGGCTTCTCTCTCTCCGGAGGCAACAACAGTAGGAGGAGATCAGCCGTCCTGCAGCCGGCCGCGGTGGGTGGCGACCGGCGGCAGCGTCGGATGATCAAGAACCGGGAGTCGGCGGCGCGGTCGCGGGCGCGGAAGCAGGCCTACACCAACGAGCTGGAGCTGGAGCTGGAGCAGCTGCGTCGGGAGAACAAGATGCTCATCCAGCGCGAGAAGGACTTCATCAACGTACGTATCTATCCTCTCGATCTGTCGTTGTCATTTAGTTACTAGTTTGATTATTGCGTGCTAGCTACTCGAAGCATTACGATGATTGCGTACGTATTGCATTGTTGGCTTGCAGGATCGTCAGGCCAAGGCGGCGCAGTTAGCCGTCCCCGACCGCCGGAGCGGTAGGAGCACTGCTACTAGCCTCCAGCAGAAGCAGCAGCATGAACAGAGGTGCCGCTCGGCCCCTCCACCGTGATTGGCGCGGCGGCCGTGGACTGTAGCAGCAGCAGCTCCATTCCACTTAGTACAATGGATGGATTCTCCAAGCTAGTTAGCTAGTCTACTAGATGACTTGACTAGCATTGGAGCTCTCATTATTAACTACGTATGTACTGTACTGTGTAAGATTTCTTGTAAAATTAAGCAAGTATTCTCTCCGTCCGGAAATACTTGTCATCAAAATGGATAAAAAAGGATGTATCTACAACTAATATACATCTAGATACATTTCCTTTTATTGTTTTGATGACAAGTATTTTCGGACGGAGGTAGTAGATAACTACCGTAGCACTTGCTTAGATATGATGAGTCTCTCTCCGTAATAATATTAAGGTAGGAGATGAATGAATCAATTGAGCTACGTGCACAAATTTACGGCATTTCTTTCCATCACAAGGCCTTTGCTTGAGTGAGCGAGGTGGCAAGAAGATAGGGGTGTGTTTGGGTGCATGCATACCATGTAGCTTGCTTGCCGGCTGGCTGCATTATTGAAGCAAATTTTCTTTGACGTTTGGTGGCCTGCGTATATGCTTTTTCTCTCGCATACACTGGACATTATTAAGGGTTTTTTTTTGCAAGTCGGACATGATTAAGGGTTAAGAGCTACATATGACACACAAAGTACTCGGCAACTGGGTTGGACGGTGGTTGCGGCTCCACGTTCAGCTTGACGAGCATGCAGTCGTAGGCGAGCGATCCTGTTGACGGCGTGGCGAACCAGTTGCAGTGCTATGGTCACAAGGGAAGTGCACGCGAAGGGATGAGGAGGAGGGTGTCGAGGCATAGGACTAGGAGGAGAAGTGCAGTATGAGTGTGATGGCGATGTTAGTCTAGTAGGCCACGTGCGAGGGCCGGGGAGGGGGGAGGAACGACGCCGATGGCGACAACGTTGCTAGCGTTGTGGCTGCAAGGGAAGTGCGTGCGAAGGGACGAGGAGGAGGGTGTCGAGGCAGAGGACTAGGAGGAGAAGTGCAGTATGCGTGTGATGGTGACGTTAGTCCAGTAGGCCACGGGCGAGGAGGGGCGGGAGGAACGACGCCGATGGTGATCGCGACAGCGGGAACGACATGGTTTCCATGCGGCAACGTTGACGAATAAGAGTGAGAACAGAAAGTAGTCACTTCGAATTTCTAAACCATAACATGAACACCTTAGTACAGTAAAATAGGGAGATACACATATACTCATCTACGACCGTTGAAACGAAAAACGTACAACAAGAAAGTCATATGAAACAGCGAGATAAAGCTACCGGTCAGTGGAAATTCCAAACGGTCCACCATGTGCGACTAATCTGGCAAAATTCATCCAAAATAGCTTCAAACATGAACACAAAATTGAACATTTACACGATAAAGCTACTGGTCAGAGGAAATTCCAAATGGTCGACCATGTGCGACAAATTTGACGAATTCGTTCAAAATGGCTCCAAACATAAACACGGAATTGAACATTTACAGTGAACGAAACTGGGAGAACCGATCATCTGAATGAAACGGCAACATCGATGTGCATCGTTTTTCGTGTAGACCTTATCTCAAATCCAAGCACTGTTGTATAGATTAAAATAGTTTAATAAATAAAGAAGATTAGAAGTTAACCCAACAAATCACGATGCAACCTCATGTACACCAAGTACCATGCCGCACCAGGTTGACTCGCTCAAGCCACCCATGTACGCTCTTTTGCATCGCTCGGCCTGCCTCATGAAAAACAGCCGAATCGATCGTTCCTAACAGGTCTACAGGAGGGTGCTTTAAACATCATGCGAACTAAAATTTGCTTGTGAGGCAGGCTACCAAACGGTCCAAAGTTGCATCACGCGGGCTTGATTGGCCCTAACTCAGGCAAACAAACACGTCATAGATGAATGACAAAATGCATGCAAGATAAGATGATTTCTGGAGGGTCTTGTCATGGCAGACATACCGTTGGTCGCGTGGATTCGGTTGTCATTTTACGCCCGGCCGGCCGGTGTGCCACGTACCATGTGTGTTGTCCTAGCTAGCAAAGATCAGAATCATATGTTGTACTATCAAGAGACAAGAGAAGGATGTTCCTACAAGGCTCCTTAGAGTTCAGCGATCGTGGGCCGTCGGATCGTGATGCTTGATGGGTTTTGGGCCGTTGGATCGAGAGGTGGGAGGATCTGGGCCGTCGGATCTGGAAGAAACACTGCTGAAATGAATAGTAATGGCAGCAGAATGTAAATACCATGCCCCCACCAGGGCATTTTGGTCATTTCGCATGGTGGGGGTATAAAAGGGGGCTGCTCATTTGACGAAGACCTAGATGCCTCCTCCCTCGCTCGCTCCTGCAGCCGCCTCCCTCCCTCCCTCCCACGCAGCCGCCTCCCTCCTCCCTCGCTCGCGCCTTTGCCCCGCGCCTCCCCCGCGCCCAGCTCCTCCCGCCTCGCCGCCGCCTCCTCTTCCCTCCCGCGCGCCTCCTCTCCCCTCCCCCTCCCTCCCGCGTGCCTCCTCCCTCCCACCCACATCGCCGCCGCCACCACCCACCGCCTCGAACGGCGTCATCGGCAGCCAGATCCGCCGCAGCAGAGCGCCCCCCTCCCCCATGACGACCAGCAGCAGAGGAGGGAGGACGAGGAGCATGACGGGGGCGGCGGCGGGGAGCAGCAGTAGCAGGCGGAGGCGCTGCAGATCCCCGCCAAGCAGGCCGCACTGGTGCTCGGGGTGCTCGCCGCCGTGCTCCCCGGCGACGACGACGAACCCGCAACGGAAGGAGCTGGCGCCTCCCCGCCCCCATCTATCCACTCCGTCCAGGTCTCTCTCTTTCTCTCCCAGTTCCCGTTCTTACATCCACTCTCGCTGCCAGATCCTCCTGTACCCGCAGCAGATAGAGAGAGGGATGATGTGAAGGAGATGAGAGGAAGGAGAAGCCATGCCCCGTCCACTGACTGGGCTCTGTTTCATCACCCCAATTTTCCTACCTCTATCCCTTTCTTTCAGGTACTCTCTCTCCCTCCTGATTAGCCTGCTCTCCTCTCTTATGCATTCCTTTGTTTGATATAATACCTGAAATTTCCCATCTTTGTGTTGCACTGGCAGATTTTTTTTGTGTACATGCATACAAGGCGCTCGATGAAAATCCAAGCAGGTTGCAAGGGAAGGCAAATTCCATTTTATGCTCATGTGTAATCATTGATTCTTTTTCCTCACATTTAGCATGCAGTCAACTTTTACTTATATGTACAATATATTACCTCTTTCAGTTATATGACTTGCACACACACAATATATTGCATCTGTAGGTCATGTGACTTGCCTACGGAAGATATGAGTGTCCTTGAAAAATATTATTATGCTGGATCTACTATGGTTGCCACATTATGCAAGTCAGCATTTAGTGATCTAAAAGTTTAGACCATGGCATTATGTTCAATGCTCAGCAAATACACCCTTCACAGGTATGTTTGGCAGTTCATTCACAAGTGACTTGCAATATCTGCTTACTGGATTTTTGGTGTTAATTTTACCTTCTGTTCAAGCATTGTGTGTTTTGTATTCTACTAACATGTATTTTCATATGGCCGAACAAGTCAACTGCTAGAGATTTCAGAAACTGTTCAACTATGCATTTTTTATTACATTTTTTATCACTTTTTTGGACTTTAACTCCCTATTGTATGTATGTATACTAATTTTCAGTGGATAAATTTCAAGGGTTTTAACTTTTTCCTTTACACTTCCTAGCGACCCAGACCAGCGCCATGGCAACACGCTTGCCCTCCTACCCCAACCTTGAACTTGAGCGGCCGATACCACCATGACTTGGTGGCACAGCTGGTGGAACCGGCCTCCCTAAGCGAGCCGCCGTATGGCCGCCGCGCTTCTGCTCAGTAGGTACTACTCCCTTTATCTCATCTTCTCATCAGCTAAATGAACACATGTGGTTCGTCTGCCTTTTGTTCTCCTGGATCCAAGAACCCTTCCTTCGTTCCAAATCCAGAACGACATTCCTTTTTTATCTGGATTGGGATTTTAATTAGGAAGATTTTTTCTAGGTAGAGGAGTAGAGGCATTGTTTCCAAGATTAGTAGTGAGGTGTTGCAGATTAGAGCACCATCGGCAGTTTTTTAGCACCATGGCAAGGCAGAGGTGCTCCGTGTGCCCGGCGTCTTCAAAAGAATCATCTCATGCAGTATTCAAAAAATGTAGCATTATGTAAAAGTCTGGTTATGAAAATCATATGAGCAGAGATAACACACTAATCAACTTTCTGCATTAGATTACTTAGTTGTGAGCTAGAACCTGAAGAAAAGTGAAGCAAGCTAGATACATAAAAATTAGGCACTCCCTGCAACTCCAATACCAAATAGGCAGACAAACATCTTGGCATTCGACAGTAGGAGACGATGAGCTTGAGAAGTGAGATGGTTCTGTTGAAGTAACGGTGCGTTTGGGAGGTCTGGCCGTTGACCATTGCGTCCATATGTGGGGTTGGCTGGTCCTGCACCTCTTCCGGCGGTAGCGGTTGGGTGACAGCTGAAGATCCTTCTCAAATTTGAACTCCATTTTTTTAAGATTCCCTATTTTTTGCACACTGATGATCACATTTTTGAACTGTATAATTGATTCCCTATTTTTTGCACACTGATGATCACATTTTTGGACAGTATTATTGATCTTGGTATGGTTTATAGCTTCCTGCTACAACTCTTACCATTATCCAATCAAGTTCATCCATGTCAAACACTATCGACTTGAAACAGAGTAGTGTCAAAGAGAAGGTTTGATTGTACTATTTAATCGCTCATCAATTTCATTTTCTACTTTCTTCAGTTGGAAAACTTCAACCTAAAAAATAAACTGGTGGTCTATACGAAATAACACATCAGTTTTCTACTGATTTATGCCTCACTTTTTACAGATTAGAGTAATAAATTGATGGTCATTCTCTACTTTGTATTTGTATTTTTTATGAGATTGATCCAAGAAAGAATGACATGTATGCAATACTCACTAAATTGTAGGGTTGTATAGCAAGGCTTATAGTCTCGAATTATTACTGTCAATTGTCTTATTTTATAAAGTATTTTGTTTAGTGAATATATATTCCAAAATTTCTCACGCACTGTGTGTCTGTAGAGGAAAAAGGACCTGATTGCAGGTCACTAAAATATTATTGGCTGTCAAAGCTCCGCGGTCGCTTACACATGTATATTATCCATGTAGTCTCGGTTATCTAGGATCAATTACAACAAGGCAGTTGGATATTTTTTTATAATGGTGACATATTTTCTTAATTTAATATACTTCCATCTCACTATGTTGATTTATTCATGCTATTTTGACGAGGATGGCATAGATGCCAGTTCATGGCTATGCAAGGCATCAGTGCTTGATGATTCGTCATAGAGTGATGTGTTACTCGTTGGGGACTTAATTTGCAGTGGAAGCAGATGCAGTAAACTCTGAAAACTAGATTATTTTTGCTCATATGACATGAACACAATGGGATATTTTCTGAGGGAGTTGATCATGCTTTCCTTTCCCTGAGCTCCAGCTATTCACGCTACCGCATATAATATTCATCGTAGCTATATAGATGTCGCCATCATTATGCTATTAGACATAATCTGGACTACTGCCTTAATTTCAAAAGGGTACAATATTATTTTCAGTTTGTATACCTTTATGTAGTGTTGTAGCTTGGTTTATTTGAAATTTTAGTGTTCATGTTAACAATCACTAAAGATGATACAATTGTGGATGTAGGTTTCTATTGAAACAATCACTAAAAATGATAAATATGCAAGTGGTGACAGATTGTTGTTACCATGTGGATCTTAAGCTCCACCATTTCCTAATTTTGCTCTCATGTCCGCCTCTAGGTTTCTCGGCAAGGCGACGGTGTGCGAACCATGTGCGCCTGCCTAGCTGTATTGCGGCTCGCGATGCGGCGGATGTGGCACATGAGTAGATGAAAGAGGAATAACTGAAGCCCCAATGCCTCCACACATTCTTGCTCCCTGACAATGGGAGTACTAGGTTGCAAACTCCTTTCCCTTCCCTTATATTTGCAATATGATGATGACTATATGATGATAGTGTTGTTATGAAGGTGAGATGCCACCACAATGTTTCAGAGGCTCACATCTGTCAGTACTCATTAGATAGAACTTGTGTTGCAGTTTTTGTTATGTGCTTCTCTAAATTCTCTGTTGGCCATCGTCTATCTCTCCTGCATAGCTAGCCCGGTGCCATCTCAGAAGCTAAACCAAAACTTTTAAGATGCTTGTGTAGCAAAATGCGTTTGGAGAAGCTCATTTATCTTTCAGTTACTCTGTATAAAGTGTAATGTTCTATTTAGTTTTGGTTATCGGTGATGTCTAATTCTCCAGGCTTCTTAAAAATGATGGCTATGCCCAACCTTCTCATACTAACCAACAATAACAGCTCAGTTGTATCCAGTATTTCCTATTCATTGGTTATAACAATTGACTTGTGTGTAGGATTCGTCCAGTATATATTCTGGGATAAACAATGGTTTGGCGATGCTATTAGTTCATGAGAAGTTCAAGGAGGATTTTTGATATTATTTTATTGTTAACGAGTCATGCCAGTAAGCTTTATGTATTTGTTCGCCGTGGGGAGCAATGGGGCATTGCACACTTACCTATCCATAAAGAAATATAAGAGCGTGTAGATCACTAAAGTAGTGATCTAAATGCTCTTATATTTCTTTATAGAGTGTGTATATCTTTAGTGATCTACACGCTCTTGTATTTCTTTACAGAGGGTGTATATTGCTACCTGGTTATGTTGGTCTTTCGTATACAGGCCTTGCTATCCTTATGTATGGTCCTTCTTACCTAATGTGTATTATGAATGGTATTTCAACCTGTGGAATGTATTCCTAATCCTAGTATATAGAACTACCTTTCTGAACTTGATGTCTCAGTTGTACTCAAACAAGAGCGCACGGAGGGAGCTCTTCTACGCCACCCCGGCGACAGGAACAAGGAAAATCCAGTCCACGGTGCCACCAATGAACAAGGTAAACATGAGTTGTCGGTCACTTATAAATTCCGTACTTTTGTAATGTCGATCCAGGATTCATGTGAGTAAATCTTACTGTTCTTTGGGCCGTGTACAAAAATATTGTTCGGTTTTCAGTAGTAGCTGCAGTTCTATTGTTGTGAAAGCCTCATGGTCCATTAGAACACCCATTTTAGATAGAATACTTCAGATCTATTGACTGTGATTTAGTTGTGGCACTGATTTTTATTTGGTTGAATACTCACCTAATGAATCTATTAAATGATCTAAATACCACCTATTCACATATTAGCTTGTGCCACCGTTGATTCTTTACTTATCGTGTTATTCTTATTTTTGAGCTTGCAGGCCTGGCACATTCTATTACCAAATATATTATACATATCTAATCGTTTGTCGTCTCAGGCACAAAGCATGAGGTGTTTGCACCAATTGTTTTCTTCGCAACATGGCCATGGCTTTGATCGTCGATGGACGTCACCAATCACCTATTCTAACTCTGGCAAGTACCCGATGATATATGATGCCACCAGCTCTTGTGATGTGCCATGTAAACAACCGTGTGATCTCCCTCTTCTTTTGTGAACACGGCCTGGCGCGTCTATCCATCCTTTTGTACTCAATATCTACCTTGTACGAACATTGCATGGATGGACATTGCATCCTTCAATTTACCATGTATGAACATTTGCATCCTTTAAATGTGTTTACTATCGTTATGGTCGCTATGGAGATGTGTTGTACTATATATCATTCTGAGATGTGTTGTACTATATATCATTCTGGTATCCATCGATGATGTCTTGCCCTTATTACATGTGAATGTTTGTTTGTTATCCTATTTGAATACGTACTCTAAGCCTAACTTCCTACTAACTTGAGCATTACTTGCTTGGCCAGATCGTTGGGACCGGCACCCTCGCGCCAAGGCGCGCTGCCGATCTAGTGTAGTATGAGGGCAAGCGGTCTGGACGCCCGCAAATGAAGACAAATTAAAGAGGTTTTATGGGTGTTCAGACTACTATCACACCCGCTCCTGAATGTTCGGTCGCATTTAAATCTTCATCCTTGCACTCGCATGTTTTTCCTTCAAAACGATGAGCGCCGCTCCACAACGTCAGTGCCGCATTCATGCCCGGTCAGAGCGTACGCAACCTTTCGCTAGCATCATCTTTAAAGCAGCGCGCCGGCTGAGAGAGCGCCACCCGCGATGCTTTCCAGTGGATGCAACTGCTCCGCATTCAAACGACGCCACGGTCTGATGTCCGTCCGTCTGTCGCCCACATCAATGACACGCGGTTGTCGAGGAACCTACTCCGGCGCCACCCGTCCGTCTGTCTGCCGCCCACCATTGTCATTTGCCCGCCATATAAACTGCAACCCCGACCATGACCGCAATCGTCCTCCTCCGATCCATTTCTCCTCTCGGCACCACTCTCATCATGTCCTCCTCGCGCTCCAAAGCTCTTTGGGACGGACTGTTGCCGGAGCAGAAGAAGGAGATGTCCGCCATTGTTGCCGGCTGGAAGGGCGGCAGGCAGCCGAAGGCCGAAGGCGTTCCAATGGAGGACGTGATCGAGGATGATCCGGCTCCACCCTCCTCGCCAATGCCACCATCGTCGGTGCATTGCACGATGACCATCGGCGAGGCACGTGCCCATTACATGGACATAGTGTGGGAGGAGCAAGTCAGGGAGGCGCAGGCCAACACGGCCTACAACCTCCAACTCCTCCAGTAGCACAAGTAGGTAGAGGAGCGGCTTGCCGCCAGCAGGGTGACAGCGATGGACGCGGATGTGGCAGAGCAGGCGGCGCTACTCGAGTCCTACCGCTCCGCCCGTGAGATCCGCCTTGCCCGCTAGCGTTACCACAAGCATCAGGCGAAACTTGAGGCCGCCTAAAAGGAGTTCAACGAGGCGGCAGATGAGGTGTGGTGCAAGAGCGACAACGAGGAGGATATCACCGGCTCCGCCAAGGCCACGCCTCGCCGCCACGACTACAAAGCCACCACACCCACAAGCAGCGAAGAAGAGTAGTGCATGGTATGTTGCCGGCACTTGGGTCCCAAGAATGCCACCGGTCTTCCACTCCGGATGAAGCCACGCTTGGCGGGCTGATATTCGGCGGCCGATTAGTCGCTCAAGCTACGGTGGTGGAGACTGCAGAGGCAGAGCTGGAGAGCGCCAAGGCGGAACTGGAGAAGGCGAGGACAAGTGCCCGAGCTTCAGTCTCAGGGCTCACGCCCGGACACGGGGAATGGGCGCCGGCGATCATTTAGATTAGGTTTAGAATAGAAGTATGCCCGAAATTATACCTCTAGAGTCAGACGACCTCCGCTTTTAGTTGAAGTATGTCCGAAATGTAATGTGTTTCGTCATGTTTATATGAAATATGCCGTGTTTGCATGAATCTCTTCCGATTTATATGAAAATCCGGTCGGTTTGCACGAATTTCGTCCGGTTAGTTCCAACAATGGTTGAAATGTATGCGGGCAGCGTTGCATGGCGGCCTCCAGCATCAGTGTCTGTGCTACTTGTGAGCTGCGTTGGATTTCCTCGAAGAGGAGAGGATGATGCAGTACAGTAGAGATAAGTATTTCCCTCAGTTAAGACCAAGGTTATCAATCCAGTAGGAGAACCATGCAAGACCTCGTGAACAAAACCTACACACAAAAGAGCAAATACTTGCACCCAACACGATCAAAGGGGTTGTCAATCCCCTCGGTGGTTAATTGCAAGGATCAAGTCTGATAATGGTAGATAGATAAAAAAACACAAAATAAAATAACGATAAATAAATTGCAGGAAGGTATTTTTGATTTTAATATTATGATAACGGTAGACCCGGGAGTCATAGTTTTCACTAGAGACTTCTCTCTCAAACAAAAATCATATGGTGGGTAAGAAATTACTATTGGGCAATTGATAGAAAAGTGCATAGTTATTACGATACCCAAGGAAATGATCATGTATATAGGCATCATGTTCGAGACAAGTAGACCAATTCCTGCCTGCATCTACTACTATTACTCCACACATCGATCGCTATTCAGCATGCTTCTAGAGTATTAAGTTCGTAAAGAACGGAGTAACGCCTTAAGCAGGATGATATGATGTAGACAAAGTAAACTCAATCAATATGAATAAACCCCATCATTTCCCCTTAATGGAAACAATACAAATATGTGTCTTGTCCCTTTTTGTCACTAGGATATTGATCACCACAAGATTGAACCTATTACAAAGCACTTCTCACAATGCAAGATAAATCAATCTAGTTGGACAAATCAAACAGATAGATCAGATAGAAATACAAAGCTATAATAATCATGCATAAAAGAGTTCAGAGAAGACTCAAATAATATTCATAGATAATCTGATCATAAACCCACAATTCATCGGATCCCAACAAACACACCGCAAAATAGGATTACATCGAATAGGTCTCCAAGAACATTGATGAGAACATTGTATTGAAGATCAAAGAGAGAGAAGAAATCATCTAGCTACTAGCTATGGACCCATAGGTTTGTGGTAAACTACTCACACATCATCAAAAGGGCAAAAAGGTTGATGTAGAGGCCCTCCGTGATAGATTCCCCCTCCGTCAGAGTACCGAAAAAGGCCTCCAGATAGGACCTCCGAAGAACAGAAACTTGCGGCGGCAGAGAAAATATTTTGGGTGGCTCTCTGTTGGTTTCCCGATTTTAGAGAATTTATAGAGGTGGAATTAGATCAGAGGGAGCCACGAGGGGCCCACAAGGGATTTCGGCGCACCCAAGTGCCTTGCCGTCTATTCGTTCCACGCCTAGTCTCCTCCCGAAGCTTCTAGGGTCTCTCTTGTCCAGAAAAAATCTTCAAAATGTTTTGTGGCATTTGGACTTCATTTGGTACTGATTTTCTCAAAAACCAAAAACAGGCAAAAAACAGCAACTGGCACTTGTCACTAAGTTGATAGGTTAGTCCCAAAATATGATATATAATTGCATATAAAACATCTAAGATTGATAGTACTATAATAACATGGAACAATAAAAAATAGATACATTGGAGACGTATCAATTCGCGAACTGGTCCCCCTTATCCATGGACAGACGCTGGAGCAAAATTGCAGGTCAGCGTTGGAGATGCCCTGACCCCACTGCACTAGACAACCACACATATGTAGATTTTTTCGAAAAGGAGGACACTCTCAGCCTCCGTATCAACCGATGCATACTACCATCTTTAGAATTATTCAATAGAGCCTGAGACCTGTTGGGAAATGCAGTAGAAAACAAAAGAAAATTGCGCCTACGCACACCCAAGATCAATATGAAGAAGCATAACGGGTTGAGATCACGATCGTTACCGTCACCGAGTTGCAATAGAAGAAGATCGTGTTGGTGTAGACCGTACTTGGAGTCCCTCGAAGCGTCGATGAACGATCCCTCCAACCGCCCACGAACAGTCCCTCGAGCCGAAGATCGAAAGCACAACCTCTCTACTTTGTTGCAAGCGTGCAAGCTTCACAATCCAGCAGCGCTTGGCCATCCAGAGCTAATCGTCGCTAGAGAATTAGAGGAAGGAGATTAGAACCACACTAGGCTTTTAATTATGAGGATTACAAGAACTAGACCAAGCTCGAATTAGTCAACTAGGACCAACTAGAAACTAGGGTTAGATGAACTAGAGGAGACTCCAAAACTTATGTATACAATAGAGCAAAAACCATAATATATATAGGTTGGAGGGGAGGAAGAGGGCAGCCACCGAGGAGGGAAAGTCCCTCCTTGGTGCGCCGGCCAAGGGAGGGGAGGAGAAGTCCTCTCCCCTCTCCAATTCGGCCTCCTTCCATGGCAAAGGGGGTGTGATGCGGTTTGAACTACGTCGGTATTTTCCCAAAGAGGAAGGGATGATGTAGCACAGCTATGGTAGGGATTTCCCTCAGTGATGAGACCAAGGTTATCGAACCAGTAGGAGAACCACACAACACTATGTAAACGGTACCTGAACACAAAGAACAAATACTTGCAACCTGACGTAAAAGAAGGGTTGTCAATCCCTCTCGGGTAAAAATATAGATAAATTTATAGTAGATTGGATGAATAGATCTCGCAGGAACACGAGATAAAATAAATAACAATAAATTGCAGTAAGGTATTTTTGGGATTTTTGATTAATAGATCTGAAAATAAAAGCGAATAAAAATAGAACTCCAAGGTAAATATGATAAAGAAGAGACCCGGGGCCCGTAGATTTCACTAGTGGCTTCTCTCGAGAAAAATAGCATATGGTGAGTAAACAAATTACTGTTGGGCAATTGGTAGAACTTCAAATAATTATGACTATATCCAGGCAATGATCATTATATAGGCATCATGTTCAATATTAGTAGACCGACTCCCGCCTGCATCTACTACTATTACTCCACACATCGACCGCTATCCAGCATGCATCTGAAGGAAATATGCCCTAGAGGCAATAATAAAGTTGTTATTTATATTTCCTTATATCATGATAAATGTTTATTATTCATGCTAGAATTGTATTAACCGGAAACTTAGTACATGTGTGTGAATACATAGACAAAGAGAGTGTCACTAGTATGCCTCTACTTGACTAGCTCGTTAATCAAAGATGGTTAAGTTTCCTAACCATAAACATGAGTTGTCATTTGATGAACCGGATCACATCATTAGAGAATGATGTGATTGACTTGACCCATCCGTTAGCTTAGCACTATGATCATTTAGTTTATTGCTATTTCTTTCTTCATGACTTATACATGTTCCTATGACTATGAGATTATGCAACTCCCGAATACCGGAGGAACACTTAGTGTGCTATCAAACGTCACAACGTAACTGGGTGACTATAAAGATGCTCTACAGGTGTCTCCAATGGTGTTTGTTGAGTTGGCATAGATCGAGATTAGGATTTGTCACTCCGTGTATCAGAGAGGTATCTCTAGGCCCTCTCGGTAATGCACATCACTATAAGCCTTGCAAGCAATGTGACTAATGAGTTAGTTTCCGGATATTGCATTATAGAACGAGTAAAGAGACTTCCCGGTAACGAGATTGAACTAGGTATTGAGATACCGACGATCGAATCTCGGGCAAGTAACATACCAATGACAAAGGGAACAACGTAGGTTGTTATGCGGTTTGACCTATAAAAATCTTCGAGAATATGTATGAACCAATATGAGCATCCAGGTTCCGCTATTGGTTATTGACCGGAGATGAGTCTCAGTCAAGTCTACATAGTTCTCGAACCTGTAGGGTCCGCACGCTTAACTTCGATGACGATCGGTATTATGATTTTATTTGTTTTGATGTACCGAAGGTTGTTTGGAGTCGCGGACGAGATCACAGACATGAAGGGGAGTCTCGAAATGGTCGAAACATAAAGATTGATATATTGGACGATGTTATTCGGACACCGGATGAGTTTCGGGGTCACCGGATAAATATCAGAGTGCCGGGGGTTATTGGAAACCCTGAGGGGAACTAATGGGCCAACATGGGCCTTGTGTGTGTGAGAGAGAGGGCCCTAGGGATGGCCGCGTGCCCCCCTTGAGGAGTCTGAATTGGACTAGGAGGGGGCGGCACCCCCTCCCTTTCCTTCTCCCTCTCTCCCTCTCCTTCCTTGCCCCTCTCTTCCCTTGTTGGAAACCTACTAGGAATATGATCCCTATTCCTAGTAGGAATCCTACTTGGGGGCGCGCCCCATGAGGGCCGGCCGGCCTCCCCCCTTGCTTCTTTATATATGGGGGCAGGGGGCACCCTAGAACACACAAGTTGATAGTTGTCTTAGCCGTGTGCGGTGCCCCCCTCCACAGATTTCCACCTCAGTCATATCGTTGTAGTGCTTAGGCGAAGCCCTGCGTCCGTAACTTCATCATCACCGTCATCACGCCGTCGTGCTGACAAAACTCTCCCTCTGCCTCAACTGGATCAAGAGTACGAGGGACTTTCATGGATAAAATAGATCTGATCATAAACTCAAAGCTCATCGGATCCCAACAAACACACTGCAAAAAGAGTTACATCAAATAGATCTCCAAGAGACCATTGTATTGAGAATCAAAAGAGAGAAGAAGAAGCCATCTAGCTACTGCCTACAGACCCATAGGTCTACAATGAACTACTCACGCATCATCGGAGAGGCATAATGAGGATGATGGACCCCTCCGTGATGGTGTCTAGATTGCATTTGTGGTTTTTGGAACTTGTGGCGGCTGGAATTGTGTTTGGTCGACTCTTCTAGGGTTTTTGGATTTTCGGGGTATTTATAGAGCAAAGAGGTGGTGTGGGAGGCGGACGAGGTGGGCACAACCCATCAGGGCGCGCCTGGGCCCCCCGGCACGCCTGGGTGGGTTGTGCTCTCCTCGGAGCCCCCCTCTGGTACTTCTTCGTCCCATCTTGTGTCTTCTGGTCCAAAAAAATCTCCAAAAAGTTTCGCTGCGTTTAGACTCAATTTGGTATTGATTTTCCGTGAAGTAAAAAACAATCAAAAAATAACAACCAGCACTGGGCACTATGTCAATACGTTAGTCCCCAAAAATGATATAAAGTTGCTATAAAATGATTGTAAAACATCCAAGAATGATAATATAACAACATGGAACAATAAAAAAATATAGATACGTTGGAGACGTATCAGGGTGCCTCCCCCACTTAGGCCTTGGTGGCTCAAGTTGCCTTCCACCACTTGGCTTTTTAAGGCACGTTGATACTAAATTAAATATAAAAGGCTTCTAATTATTATTAGACCCTTTTATATATAATTTAACATCATCGGAAACATTTTCACCTATATATTAATTATCGAGAATACTCGGTATTGCCCAATAAGTTCCGAAACCCTTCCGGTGACCCCGAAACGCTTCTGGATCCTCTCGGAACTATTCTGAATATTAATGAAACAATTCACAAATATATTCTCATCACTCCCGTCCTACTAACACTTAGTGGATTGTGATTTCCTTAAGCTTGTGACCTCATAGGTTCGGTAACTCATGGACATGAACGAAACCCCTTCATCCAATGACCGATAACGGAACCGTGGATGTCCATATTGATCCCTATGAGCACACGAATGATATTTGAGCGAACCTTTGGTTATCATGTGATGTTCCCTTTGCTTCGCGATACTTCACAATACCTGTGATGCATTGGTATCCTCCCGAGTCATCACATGCTCACTGTACCAAAATCCTTGTTACTGGTTTTGTTCTTTTTTGCGTTGTCGTGTTCCGGCATCCCCGTGGTGTAGTCACCTTTGTCTGGCCAGATGATGATGGATGTCTTCACACCGAGAGGGCCCTAAGAATATCTTTCCATCGTTGGAGTAGCAAATCCCACTCTCAAGCTATCTAGTCCCTTGTTAAACATTTCGATAAACCTGTAAGTTGTTGTTATGATCACCGTGTTACAGGTGGAGTTTGAGTAACTCCAAAGCTCGCCATGCAGTAAGAAGTGACCATGATACTCTCATGGTCTAAGTAGTAAAATCACACGTTACCACTCCGTGTTATTACAATTGATTACATAGGATATTAACTCAATTTATAACAGACGAGATTGGGTCAATTCAATATGATCATTCTTTCAACGTCATAATCTCAATGTTGTTTTAAAACTATTGTTTAACACTTGATGATATCCTAAGATCTAGAAAACGTGATCACAAACAACACTTGAGCTGGTTCTAGAGGCAAGGCTAGGAACCTTTTATTTAACCGTTTATCATTCTACACATGCATATGATTTTTCCATTGAATTGCATATTACAGGATCATAGGAGTTATTGCATAGGATATAAACTCTTTAATTATGAATATGAAAATATAACAATAAAAATATTATTGCCTCTAGGGCATGTCACCAACAAGAGTAAAAATATATGGATCAACCCGAGGCCACCTATTTGGCGGACAAAATCATAACACCTACAATCTTAATAATGTGTCTGAACCGCATGAATACGCACTATCTAATCCGGTGGCCGCGCGCAGCTGGCCCGCATCAGGCCAAGAGCACCACCAGTTCGGCCGACCCGCGGCACACCACATGTGCACGCTCAATCCGCCGCGACCATCTTCCACTATCCCAACTCCAGGAGTGATCAACGCATTGACTCTTGTTAGGCCTAACTATCGTCGGCGCCACCACGATGCTAGACAGTGCCACGAACCTGCGCGCATCCATTAGCCCACGTCGAACGCCAAGACTCGACTGCGCCACGCCGTTGAGACCCTTCATCTTTGATGCGGTAGATACAACACCGCTGCACATATTGGCCCCTTCAGTCTGTACCTGCTCCAAGACAATGCCCCCCCCCCCCCCCCCCCCCCCCCCCCCCCCCCAAGAGGGAGAACGACACCAAAGTCCCCGTCATCATCCGATCCGGGAGACCCAGATCTAATGTTTCTGCTGAAGGAGATGCCACCGGAGGGAGAAGGGCACACCATCTGCCGCTGCCAACGATCCCACACGAAGCCCACCACCACAATGCTCTCACGACAATGCTATCAAGAAGGACAATGTGCCTAGAGTGTCGTTGCCGTCCACCGCAGTTAGGGTTTTCACCCGAGTGGCAGCGAGGTGGGAAGAGATAAGCCAGACCCCGATTGACCGACGCCTCCAAGAAGAAAATTAGCGCCCTCGGGCCTCGTCACCATCGCTCATTCGATACGAATCAATACGGAGAAGCATGTGTACATCACTCCTGCACTCGGTCGCCCAATCCGGTGAGTTGCAACCCGTCAGCCCCTCCTTGCCACATGAGAGGGTGGCCTCGCTAGAGGGTCGCCGCCCCAGATTGGGAGGAGCAGCGCTTGCCCTGCCGCCACAGTCCGTGGCTGCGCCGTGGGCTTTTCCCAGTGTCGCCCTCATGTGGCGGCCAGGAGGGAGGGAGGAGATCGACGGATTCGGCGTCGGCGGCGGATGGAGGAGTCGCCCTCACGTTGACCTGGGCAGGAGACGCATATGCAGATATCGCATACCCTTTTCTCACCGTTAATGTCGTCAACGGCATAGTAGTATTCCTCTTGGCTTGGGTTGTATTTCTGTGGAGTACATATGTTGGGATCTGTCGATGGTGACATATGTTGCCATCGACACTATCTTTCTTTCGTTTTCTTTTAGCTGAATGAATGAATATATAAGCAGTATTCAGGCATATATATAGTCTAGCTAGCCTCTCCTGTCCACTAACTATAACTTGAATCATATCCATGGCTTAACTGACTAATATAATCTGTTGAGGTCGGACACATAGGTACTAGAGATGAAAGCGACCACCTAACAACGTGTAGACCTGTTGGATCATATCCATTGGGGATTAACTCATTAACATACTAACTGAAATATCTGGCGAGGATGGAGACGTAAGCATTATTGATGAACACGACCACCTGACAGATGGATATGTATGGTGCCCAAATGGAGCATAAAACCGCCATGTTTTCCATTGCTGTAATTAGTGAGTGGCACGCATGGTCGACACGCAACCCCCTACCTTTCCCCAGCTTGTCCCTCCCCCTTCACATCCATCATCCATCTACTAGCCATGTAGCCATCGTAGCTTGCACCACCGGACCTGCATGCATCTTTTCTTTCAGCTCTTCTTTTCCTTTCCTGAGTGTTTGTGCGTGAAGAATATCTCCCTCCTTGACCTTTCTCAACCATTCCATCCATTCATGTATTCCCTTCCGTATCTTGCAGCATTGTATCCACTCCACTTGAATTGTCAAACATACCAGCATGTGGACATGCATACTAGTACAATAGTAGTACAATGCAAAGTACTACAATGCCATCTAATGTCCTCCACGCTCACTACCAATTAATTGACCAGCTAATACATGCCACACAGACAGATTCAACACATCGTTGGTAAAAAATAGTAGCTGTGACACACACACACCACATTATACACATGCATCAATGCATGAGTCTAATCAAGGGTTATTTAGACCAAGTCAATAATAATGATAAATGGTGCTACTTGATGACAAACAAGCATAGTACTCCTGACCTCAAGTTGCAGTTTGCTGGTTATCACCCAATGCATCCTGCAACGCCAACTTCATTCAAACAAACCCGGAAAAAGGCCCAGCAGAAGCAGCAATCACCAACATTCCCAGTAGACTCCAACGAGAAGTATCATCCTTACAAGCAGAATATTTCCTCTCCCGTGTCACTCACCACATCACAAACATTCCCACATAGACAAACGCCACAAAAAAATTGGTCCTCACAGCTAGAATTTATATTCGTCCTCTACTATCACAACCTTCGCCACAAATCTATCATTCTTCGCCGCCCGTCTCGTTTTCATGAGATTTTTGTTATCCCTTTTAGGATTACAAAATATTCCAAATCCTTTGGTCAGACTGGTATCGGCGGGCTTATCGCCACCAGACAATGCTTCGGTTTGGATGTCGTGGCTGGCTTTTGGCTGCTTTGTGAGTGCATTTTGCATCACTTTTTACCTTGTATTTTTGCATCTTAGTCGTATGATTTTCCGCAGGTTATCGCGTTCATGTCTCCTTTTTGCCTAATTTGGTAAGTATTTCAAAGAGGCAGGAGATGTCAAGCATTGATTGGAAAACACCTATTTTGGGTGTAAAATATGCTAATGGATGTCATAAAAGCCTTCCATATGAAGAAATGTGCGTGAGGGAAGAACCAGGTCGCACCTGGCGTTCCAGAGATAAGGCGGTGTACGTTATGATCATACGCCACGCAAACACTATGATTTTTTTTTGCGACACATTTGCTTTCCAAATGAGGCTCCACAATTTCCTTTCTCCATCCATGGTCATACTACATTATCTTTTATCCTCATCCGGTAACTTAAGCTAAAGAGCAAGTGTGTAAGCACTTTTCACCATATACATATTTTTTTTTCTCAAATACGCACGAGTGTGCGTATCATTCTATATAGAAGAAGGGGAAAAGATATCCCATGGGTTACAGTGTTCGTTACACGATCTCTCCGGCTTATGCCGTGCTACAGCCACTTTTCTCGTAGTGCCATGCCATGAGGTTGTCACCCCAAATGAATGGATGTGTAAATTGAGAATAGCTTCAATGTCATGAGGCTAATACATATGTCTAACCGGCTTGCCATCCCAAGTCCTAATATCAGGAACAAATAAGCATGAAACCCATTTCAATGTCAATCTATTTCTTTTGCACATAACTCTGAGTTTAGAACTCTGGGATAGTCGTTTATCTCTCTACATATTAATGCTTTGCCATCATAAACCCTCAAAATAATAACATGTTTCAACAACCCCAAGCCATATATAATACCTTGCCAAGCTGGTGAAGTAGAGAGCAGAAGTTGTGTCAAGCAAGCGTCTGTGATGATAAGACTTCGCTTCTAGAAGCATCACACGTAAGGAGTCGGGTTTATCCAACAAACGCCAAGCCTACATTGCCAAAAGAGTCTGGTTAAATAAACGCAAATCACAAAAAACCCACAACTCGCATCCTTTTGACCTTGCCATTTTTTTCCAAGCAAGCCAATGGGTTTTCCGTCGCTCCTTGTCACCCCCACTAAAAACTGAGAATCAAGTGACACAGCTCATCACATAAATCTAGCAGAAAATTAAAGACACACATAGCATAAATAGGCAAAGCTTGGATGACAGATTTAACCAAGAATGTCTTTATTAAAGTTCCAACGCTAGGCATATGTTACAGAAAAAACATATGTTAAAAAAAGTGAACCAATTTAAGAAAAATATACATGAATTTAAATAATGTTCTGACATTTAAATATGTCAAAACATTTCAAATCAATTTTTAAAATATTTTAACAACATTAATACATGTTGACAAAAATCGCGTAATTAACTTTTTTTAAAAATTGCATGAATTTTGTAAAATTCCCAAATTTAAATCAAATTCTTGAATATTAAATGTTTGTGCAATTTTAAAAAATATTCACAAATTTAAAGAATTCTAAATAAAAACATGAATTTTTAAAGGACATTGATAACTACCGAACGTTGTGCTCATAAGCAACATATCCGAACGATCTAAATCCTAGCCTCGCTCGCTCTCTCCTCCTCTAAATCCAAGCATTGCTCGCTCCTTTCTTCTTCTTTTTTAACGTGGCTGAGAACAAGCGCTGCATTTATACCTCCAAACATGCATGTATGCATGTAAGACAAAATAGCGTACGTCAGCAATGATTCCATTAAGATTCAAAATTCAAAATGTTTTGTAGCTCAAACCGTCGCTCCGATTAAAAACCCGTTTTCACATAAAAAATTGTCGCGGCGAGAGCTTCGAAAGATCCCGTGTTAATATGTTCCGACGACTTTTTTCACGAGGCAAAGTTATCGGGGTGTTTGCCCCCAAGTTATCAAGTCCGGAAGACTATATTACCATGTTATTTATAGAGATGTTACCAGAGTATGTTTCCAAACAACTTTTTTACATGGGTCAAAGTTATCGTGGTATTTGTACCTAAGTTATCATGTTCGGGAGTGTATATTATCATGTTATTTACACGAGAAGTTATCAGTCATATGTTTTCAATAAATTTTCTTCACGGGTAAAAGTTATTGTGGTGTTTGTACCTAACTTATCAGGATCGGGAGCCTATATTATCATGCTATTTACATAAAAAGTTATCAGAGTATGTTTCAACATTTTTTTCATGGGGCAAAGTTATCATGGTGTTTGTACCTAAGTTATGAGGTCTGGGAGCCTATATTAATGTTATTTACACAGATGTTATCGGAGTATGTTTCAACAACTTTTTTCCATAGGTCAAAGTTATCATGGTGCCGGAGTATGTTTCAACAACTTTTTTCCATAGGTCAAAGTTATCATGGTGTTTATACCTAAGTTATCAAGTCCGAAAGTGTATATTATCATGTTATGTACAAAGAAGTTATCGATGATATGTTTTCAACAACTTCTATCCATGGGTCAAAGTTATCGTGGTGTTTATACCTAAGTTATCAAGTCCAGGAGCCTATATTATCATGCTATTTACACAAAAAAATTATCGGTGGTATGCTTTTTACATCTTTTTTCCGGGTCAAAGTTATCATAGTGTTTGTACCTAAGTTATTAGGTCCGTGATGTGTATATTACCATGCGATTTACAAAAAGTTACCAACGGTGTTTTTCAACAACTTATTCCCTGGGTTAAAATTACCCTCAATGTTTGTATGCAAGTTATCAGCTCTGTGGTGCCTAAATTATTATGATATTTACAATGAAGTTACCGGGGTGTTCGGATTTTAGCATTTTTCATAAATATAATAGGACATCTACTTGACACAAACTGCATCCTATCCCTCCGATTTATCTGTTGAAACAGTATTTAACTCTTAGTTGACCCAAGCTGCAATTCACGGAGAGAAAATGGAACCACGAAAGTCTGAATTTTCTGAAAACTGAAATAGACCTTGGCCTCATACACTTTCTTTGGAAAAAAGAACCCTGAAAAACTGAATTTTTTGAATTGGAACGATGCACTTGTACTGCAGCATATTCTCTAATTGGAACGATGCACACTGAATTCATACTCTAATTGAGCACCAGATAGCTGTTGCTGTTGCTGTTGCTACCGCTGCTAACTTGCAAAGTGCAGTTTCTTCCTCTCCCGTTGCTAACTTGCATGTTGGGGAATGTTGCATGGGAAATAAAAAAATTCTGCGCTCACCAAATCAATCTAGGAGATGCACATCTGCTAGAGGAGATATTGGATTTACATGGCCTTATAGATCGCTAAGCGAAAGCGTTAAGAAACGTGGTTGATGTAGTCGAACGTCTTTGAGATCCAATCACGATCCGTCCACGAACTCCCGATCAAGTGTCGAACGGATGACACCTCTGAGTTTAGCACACGTGTGGCTCGGCGGCGTACTCTCCTTCTTGATCCAACAAGCGAGAGAGAGGGAGTATATGAGATTGGGACCAACACGACAGTATGGTGGTGGTGGTGGCAGCGGAATTCCGGCAGGGCTTCGCCAAGCACATACCGGTGAAACGAGGGAGGAGTTGGGAGAGGTAACGGACAAGGGTCGAAGGGTGGCTGCCCCAACGCCTCCCCACCTTTATATAGGCGTGGAGGAGTTGGTGGCTTGCCCTCCAAGGCCCTAGGGTCGTTGGCCAAAGGGGAGGAAGGAAATCCCACATTTCCTTCATCACCGATTGCTATCCTCTTTTTAGGGATCCTGATCTTATTCCCTTGGGATATGATACTATTCATTTTAAGGGAGGATCTTGGTGCGCCTAGACTAGGGTTGTGGGGACTTTCCCACTACCCAGGTTCATGTGAGTCCCCCATGCAGGTGGCCCTACTCCAAAACCTTCTAGAACCTTCTCGGTACAATACCGAAAAAACTCGAACTTTTTTCGGAACCTCGATAACAACTTTCCATATATGAATCTTTACCTCCAGACTATTCCAGAGCTCCTCGTGATGTCGCGGATCCTATCCAGGACTCCGAACAACCTTCGGACTTTCCACTATTAATATCTCAATACTACCCTAGCACTACCGAATATTAAGTGTGCGATCCTACGGGTTCGAGAATCATGTAGACATGACCAAGACTCCACTCCGGTCAATGACCAATAGTGGGACCTGGATGCCCATATTGATTCCTACATATTCCACGAAGATCTTTATCGGTTGAACCACGATGTCAAGGATTCAGTTAATCCCGTATACAATTCCCATTCTCCAGTGATATGTTACTTGCCCGAGATTCGTTCATTGGTATCTCCATACCTAGTTCAATCTCTTTACTGGCAAGTCTCTTTACTCGTTCCTTAATAGAAGATCCCGTGGCCAAACTCATTAGTCACATGCTTGCAAGCTTCTTGTGATATTGTATTACCGAGAGGGCCCCGAGATACCTCTCCGTCATACGGAGTGACAATCCTAGTCTTGATCCATGCCAACTCAACAGACACCCTCGGAGATACTTATAGAGCATCTTTATAGTCACTCAGTTACGTTGCGACGTTTGATACACATAAGGTACTCCTCCGGTCTCAGTGAGTTGCATGATCTCATGGTCATAGGAACAGATACTTGACATGCAAAAAAGATAGCAATAAACTTTATATAATCTTATGCTACGTTTATAGTTTGGATTTCTTCCATCACATCATTCTCCTAATGATGTGATCCCGTTATCAAATGACAACTCATGTCTATGACTAGGAAACCATAGCCATCTTTGATCAATGAGCTAGCCTGGTAGAGGCTCACTAGGGACATGTTGTTGTATATGCATCCACACATGTATTTGAGTTTCCAATCAATACAATTATAGCGTGAATAATAAATGATTATCATGAACAAGGAAATATAATAATAACCACTTTATTATTGCCTCTAGGGCATATTCCAACATTGCAAAGTGTGGATCCAACCCGAGGTCGATGCACCAGGCGGGGGTGGGCGCCTGGGTTTCTCCCTCTCCCATTTCTCTTCCTCTCACAGCCGGAGCTCGGCCATGGCAGCCCTGGCGCTGACGGAGTAGAATCTCGCGTGGATGGAGATGAAATCAAGCTCGTGGAAACGGGGAAAGGTTGGGGGGCTCGATTGGGGCTGTTGGGGTCGGAGGGAGGCGGCGGCGGCACTCGTGGGAGGGGAGGCAACGCTCGTTCCGGTCCCTCGGGGGAGTGCTTTCTTTTTCTCCTGCGTGATAGTCAAAGGAACTATCGAGGGGCTGCGTGCGTCGTACGTGGAGATCGAAGGGCCATCGGATCGTTCGGGTCTCATGCAAATTCCAGAACGTTTGGAAATTACAAATTTTGATTTTTAAATGTATTCTTGTTTTCAACAGAAATATTCAAGAATTTTTTTCAAAAGGGAAAATTAAAAAAGAATAAAAAGGCACATAAAAATGTCACCAAAGAAAAAAAAAGAGAAACAGGAAAACAAAGTAAAAAACAATGGTAAGAAAACCATAAAAGGATCTAGAAAATTAAAAGAAAACCGACCCATTAAGGTCGCGGAGTGCGCGCGCAGAATAGGGGATTGCGATAGTTGTGCCCTCGGATACGATAGTTGAAATGGCCACAATTTTTATTTATTTTTTTGAGAAAAAAATGGCCACAAAGGATATGTCTCGCTTGGCAGAATAGCGCTCGTGACTTGTGAGTAGAGTTCAGCCGAGTGGCCTGGCCCAACACCAGCTGTGCACGAGCGATTTTGGGAAGCTTCTAGAGACCGGTTTTAGGAATCTTTCATCCGGTTTTGGAAAGGTTCCACGTGTTTTCTTTCTGTGTGTTTCTTTTTTGTTTTTCTTTCACATTTTTTTCTGTTTGTTTTTTTCATACTTTTCAAATACATGTTGAATTTTTATAAATACACTTTGAACATTTTTTGTATGAATGTTGAGCATTTTTTAGATACAAGTTGATTATTTTTAAAATACACAAAACATTTATTTAAATACCCGTTGAACATTCGTGAAATGCACATTGGACATTTTTTTAATACATAATCAACATTATTAAATGCTCATAGAGTATGTTTCAAAAAATTCATGAAATTTTTTTGTGAAACTCGCAAACACTCCGAAGTGTTCTAAATGGTACCATTTATTTTTACGTTATGAACGTTTTGAAGATTGCATGAATTCTTTTTTGGCATTCCATCGATGGTTTTTTAACGCATGAGCATTTTTAAAATATCACAACTTTTTTAAATAGTACGAACATTTTGTAAAAAAAATTATGAAACAATTTTTAACATTTTCATGACCATTTTAAGAAAATATCATGAACATATTTTTAAATGTGTGAAGATCTTTTAAATGGTATGATTTTATTAATAGTGTGAATAGTTTCTAAAATTCAGCAAAGAATTTTTTTATATTACATGGACATTTTTTAATACATGGTGAACTTCGTTAATTTTTTTGTATTGAATATTTGGCAATACAAGAAAGGTAAAAAGGAAAGATAATACAAAAAAAAAGCATACGAAAAAACTAGCAAAGGTGACAATTATATGGGTCGGCCTACTACTAAAGTGGCTTCTTGAGGCGAGGCGAAAGTTCGTCTCACTAGAAGCCTAATGTAGACGCACCCAGAGCCCTAGGCGGCAATTCCCCTCTAGCTAGGCTTTTTGTTTCTCTCACAACCATCGGCGACGTTGAGATTGTTCCTTCCTTCTCGTCTCTCCGACTGCCCGCGAAGGTTCCGCTCGAGCAGACTGGTAACCTTTGGGCTGGTTTTGGATGTAGATAGTTCCCTCTTTTCCTTAGAGTGACCCTGGGTTATCGAACACATGGGGAGTCATGCCTCGGAAAGGTGATTTCCTTGAAGAACTTGTTACTAAAAGAGTTCTAACTTTCCAAACCAAATCATTTTTTAGGAAAAGACAATAACAAAGAAATGGACCGGGGCTAAATGTTTAAATAGAGTTGTGTACTTGCACATGAGATTTTGTTTAGGTAATCAACATGCACTGGTAAACATCATTACTTATCTTTAGTCAACATGATATTTATGGGAGATGTGTCCAAATAACCCCATGACCGATTGCCGCCGCATCGAGGTTTTATTGTCCAACCAAAACACTTACAGTCTCGCGAGGTTATCTCGGTTTTTAAGGAATATCCAGACTAATGCATTGGGTGTTTAATGATTGCACCTTGTGTAACCCAGAGAATAGGTTCCGGCTACCGTACTAATCTTACTGTCATCAAATTCGGCATAGCCTTCTGTTCCTCTCTGCACTTAAGCTTTTCATGAACGATCTTCAGTATCCCGAGGACCCGCAGGGCCCTAGAGCAACTCCAACACGCCGAACCATTTCGTCTGCGCGTGTCCGTTTGGGTTGAAACGGATACAAAAGTCGGCCCACCGCGCTGACCCAAACGGACGCGCGTCTGTTTTTTGTCCGTCGGACGACCCATTCTAGACCCAAACTTGGGCCTCATTTGCGTTGGCGCGAACATGAGGCGGATGTGCGCGACGCCCGCCTACTCCCCCCTGGCCTGCCAGTCGATGGCACATAGGCCATTCTCTTACTCCCATTGACGGCCAGCACACCCGGCCGCCCCACCCCGTCGGCGTCGTCGCCTAATTCCGGTGCCCAGGCCAGCCTTCTATGCCCACATATCTCCCCTGCAGCACGCCATCTTCTAATGTCGCTCCCACCACCTCCCCGTCGCACCATCGCCGCAGCTTCCCCGATGTCGCCTCCAGTACCACCTCGCCCCCGGCCCTGCCTGAAGCGGTCAAAAGCATGGTGGCCTTACTCGTCAGGCACCGCCATGCTTGCCGGACGCGACCAAGGCCCGCTACCAGGTCCAGGGGAGGTGTGTCGCTCTTCATCGACCATCTTCTTTGACGACACCCTCAAGTCGTTCGACGGTTTGCCCACAAGGTACAAATGGACTCCCTGGACAAGTTCTTTTTCAACAATTCCATTTGCAACTCGGATTCTTCATCCAATGATGAGGAGCTTGTGGCTGCTGTGTTGGTCGTCCATGAACACCTTAGTAGGCAGCGACTGATGTTATGGGGCTCGATCCCGGGGCACACTCCGGCATTGAATCACAACCGAGAGAGCAGTCATTTTCTACTCTAGAAGCACTACTTCGAGACACCCAACCCGCTCTTCAAACATCACCTATTCTGGTGTCGTTTCCTTATGGCTAGGCATGTTTTCAACTGCATCCGGGAGGGGTGCTGGCATACGATAAGTATTTTGACTGCAAGGAGGATGCCCTTGGAAAGATTGGCTTCTCATCTTATCAGAAATGCACTGTAGTTATTCGGATGCTTGTGTACAGATTTCCCGGTGATCTCATTGATGGGTATGTCTGTATGAGCGAGTCCACGTGTCTAGAGTCCATGTATAGGTTCTACAAGGCTGTGATAGCAGTGTTTGGCCTTGAGTACTTGAGAGAGCCAAATGTTGCAGATACAACCCGCTTGTTGGCGATGAATGCCAGTAGGGGTTTTTGGGGATGCTTGGTAACATAGATTGTATGCACTGGGAGTGGAAGAACAACCCTTCTACTTGGCAGGGGCATTATAGGGGCCATGTCAAAGCTTGCACCGTCATGCTCGAGGCCGTGGATTCACAAGATCTCTGGATTTGTCACTCTTTTTCGGCATGGTCGGGTCTCACAATGATATCAACGTGCTTCAAAGCTCTCTGGTGTTTGCAAGGCTTGGCGAAGGCAACTTCCCAAAGGTCAATGTTAACATCAATGGCCACAACTGCAACAAAGGATACTATGTAGCTAACGGTATCTATCCTTAGTGGACTACTCTTGTAGAGACAATCTCCAACCATGTAGGAGAGAAGAGGAAGAGATTTGCCTAAGAGCAAGAGTACTAGGAAGGATGTGGAGCGTGCCTTTGGTGTTCTGCAATCCCGACAGGGCATCATTCGGTATGCTGCCAGAACTTCGAGCACCAATAAGTTGTGGGAGTTGATGACTGCTTGTGTGATCATGCAATGATCGTAGAGGATGAGTTCCTGGAATGTATCTATGACCAATGGTTTTAGTTTCAGGGTGACAATGTTGTGCGTGTGCATGGAGTGGCAACATTTGCACAATTCACCCAATTTCATCATCAAATGAGTGGTTGAGAAACTCACATTCAGCTCCAAAAAGATTTGGTTGAGTATATGTGGGCTCACGTTGGCAACCAATAGATGTATCTTTTTTAAATATATTTGAGGCAATTTAATATTTATTTAGCTTGTAAACTATGATATATTTAGTTGGCTTGTAAACTATGATATATTTGTTTGGTTGTGAAACTATGTAAGATGTTTGAAAAAACATGGTCGGCCGGCCGCGAGGATGAAAATGTGTCCGCGCATTGGGTGCACAGTCGATCCAAACGCAAAAGGGGAGGACAACGAGTGGGCGGACGATCCAAACGAACAAAAGGCGAACAAAACGCACGTCCGTTTGGGTCGGTGCATTGGAGTTGCTCTTAGAACGAGGTAGAGATAAGAGACAAAAATTGTTATGCAACACATCGAGTAATGTTAATGTTAAAGTAAATAAGCGATTTCTTAGCGCGCATACATGCGCTTGTGAAGCAAGGCCTCAACCCTTGAGTGGACGACTCATAGATCGTAGATGACTCACAAACAGAGGACATTGCAAAAATTAACACTTGCAGATGAATGATTATATTCCCTTTTTTGCGAAAGAAATTATTATAGTTGTCGTGGAATTGTCACGGCAGATGTCCTCATGAAAGGACTTAATCGTGGAGCCATCGCTACGGGTTAGCTTGAAGGGGTTAAACCGGACAAGGGGACACGAGAGTTTTATACTAGTTTGGCCCCTTCGATGAAGGTAAAAGCCTACGTCTAGTTGTGATTGGAATTGCTGGGGTTTCGAAGGCCAGGGAGCGAATCCGCTTTGTCTGGCTTCGAGTTGTTGTTCTCTATCCCTGAACCGCCACCGGGTCACCCCTTTATATACTCAGGAGGACCCCGGCCGGTCTACAGAGTCCCGAGGCTGGCTCATACAAGTGTCCGCCTCGGTCTCTTCTTTCTTATCTTACAATGCAAGTTTATACAATCATGGCGGTTTACTATCATGGGCCCTAAATCGCCTGCGGGCTCTGGGCCTCTAAGCTTCATCCGTAAAGCGCCATCTTCTGGGTTTCCTTGAGCTTCAGTATAGCTGAAGGTGAACCGGCCCCTCCTGGGCGGTTTACCCTCAGTAGTTATATCCTCAACATTAGGCCCCAGATTGGTTTGAACCGGTTCATGTCAATCTTCAATCCTTGAATTTTTGGCAATTCTCGTAAACCGCCATACCGTCTTCTCCCTGTGAACTTTGGTGAATCACCATGATGCCATCTTCTGTTACTGTAGTAAATCATTGTGACGTCATCCCTCTATAAAAAGTTTTATAAAGATTCCCTTCTCTTTAATTAATTCTCGAAGATCGAGGCGACAACTGCATCCTCTTTTGCCACTTCCGATTCCTCAATTTTCGCGCCTGCTGTTTTATTCCACTTCCTTATAAATAAGACCGGGGCGCCTTCCATTTTCCCCCTTTCCAAACCGCATCGTCTTCCTCCTCGCGACCCGAAGACCTCAAGTATCGCCGCCGCCGCCGTCATTGATCTTCCAGTCCGCACCGACTCAGGCCGCTGCATCGACCTGACTCTGACCAGAAATCCACGGCGAATCTCCGCAGCTCGTCCACATCCGTGAGTTCTTCTCCTTCCCCTTCTCAGATCTGCATTGGAACTTTTGTTGAGTTCGTCGATGGTCATCGCCACCCGATGCAAACCCTTGCTAGTTTTCACCTCCAATGCCCTGTTTAGATCGTAAACACCATGTAGAACTGCTGCGGCAATTGTTTGTGCTTATCTTGCATAAAAATAGATCTCATTTCCATTGTTTGGAAGCCCTCTTCGAGTGTATAAACTTCTCTGCACTGTTTTAGGTTTATAAATTTTTCCTTCCAGAGCGACCGTTTGATCCAAAATAATAATTGCAACTTGTGAAACCTGTTTGTTCCACACTTAACAGATTTTCAGCTTGGGGTTCTGCCTCCAAAAGGCGGTTTATCCTTTAGTGTTGATAATCTGTCGTATGTCATTAGCCCTCTCTTAAACCGCCATCTAGACTTTGAACAGCCATGCCCGGTTCACTTCATACGTATACCTTGAATTGCTGGTTTAACATTTGACAAACACATACGAACCGCCAATCATAAACCGTCCATTTTCCTTTTACAGACTTTGTAAGATGACGAAGCAATTTCCAAGTATTCTGTGAGGTTTATCTGCAAGAAGAACCAACTGTCGATCTTTTTCTAGATCTCTTTCACTTAAACCGCCGGACAGAATTTTTTGATGGACCTAATACTGAACTTGGCGGTGTGTCGATTCAAAAGAGGAAAGAGATTGACTTTCCTCACGCCAAACTTCACAGCCATCCAAAAGACTGGAATCACACCTGGTTCTACTGTCAGAATACTGCCCCTGCTAAAGAGAATCCTTTACCGGGCTACCGTTCGCACCGGCTCAGCAATAATCACCCTTTACCTCAGAGATTGCCTGCCAAAGACCGACAAGCTTATGCATCTCAACTCGCCAAACTCCGGGCTCTCCTTGCCAATGGTTTAACTGGTGTTGATCTCATCCGTTGCTGGATTTCATGGTGCATTCTCCCTTTAAGCCGCCGGCCCGGATTGATGTTTGAATACACCGGCAACACCAATGATCCTCAGCGGTTTAATTCAATAGAACTGACGGACGATGAAGTCAGTGAAAGTGTAAAGAAAATACTTGACGAACCGCTCGCCGTATGTACTCAAATTGGTCTGCGTCCTTTTTACGCCTCCAACAAACCGCCAGTGGTAAATATTTTAACCTTGTACTTTTCCTGATCCTTCTCCGCTTTGACACTGCTATAATAATCCTTTTGTGCAATCCCATAGGCCAGTATCTCCTCTTGGAAAAAGAAGACTCAAGACAAAGTAGTTAAGGCTCCTCGTGGTAAGACCAAGGTCATCAAGAAAGCTACCAAAAAGAAAACTGCTGAGTCTTCGGAACCGCCAGAAGATGTCGATGACTCGGCTGAAGAGGTAAAGTTTGACTCCCTTGACTTCTATCCATATATTTTACTGATAATGATTATTCCCAAGATGACGCGGAGGCCAGCCATGCAGATCATGTTGAGGTAATTTGTCTTTCTTCTGACTCAGAACTTGTGCCGGTTCAACGATTTCACCGTGCAGTTTGGAAAGTGAAATGCTCTCACCCTGTTGCTCAAAAACTTTCTTTGAAGACACAGCAAACCGAAGGGCGTCGCACAACCCGGCACAGTGGTCAACAGGTAACTTCTTCCGGTTTACCTCATACCCCAAACCAGAAACGTCGTCCAGAGGTTGCTGGTTCTCCTGAAAAACGTTTATCTTTTGAAAGGTTTCTTCCAATGCCCTCTCAATTCATCTGATTCAATTTATCAGGCATCTTCTAATTCGTCTGGCGGTTCATCAACCACTCAACTGCCTCCACTGAAAACTGTCCCTGGGTAAGTGTATATTCTTCCCTTCTCTTTCATAACTCAGTTGATCATGCTAATCCTTGATTTAATATTAGTGCTCAAGCTCGTTTGAGTAAGAAGGCCAAGACCAGTGCCCCTACCAGTGAAGTTGAACCGGAGAAAGCTCCTGAAAATCTTGATCAAAATCTTGATAATCTCATGGATGATCTTGTTCCGCCAGAGCCAACCATCAATGCTGATTTGGCCATACATGAGAATACCTCTAGTCCACATGCCATACCTGCAAGCCCGGTTGCTGATCCACTGAAGTCAAGTGCTAATCCGCCAAGCCCAGCCAAGGACGATGACGTTATTATTATTGGCACTGCTTATACCACTCCGGGCGATCCAGTTATCTTGGCAAAACATACCGCCAAGGATGAGTTTATTTCAATGGGCAAGAAGAAGATGGAAACTGATATGTCAAAATATGCTAATCTTTCTGCCCAGGATCTTCATTCCGGATTCTTGAACCGGCTTTATACAAGCCGAGACAATGAGGCTGACTTGGTAAATCTAATGAAGGAACGTTATGAGGTAAACATTTTCCTCCTTATCTTTGTATTTTCACTGCCTTGTATCCTGTAGCCCCCAAGGGTCGGTTTAGCTTGTAAAAACAAATCGAGACCTTGAATTTCCAAACTGCACATTGTTGACTGTTAAGTAGTTTGAACAGATACACATTAGCCCCCAAGTGCCAGGATTGAAACTTGCATGAATCCTTGGGACTTTGAATAAGTAGTAAGAAAGAAGCAATCCACATTAGCCCCCAAGTGCCAGGATTGAATCTTGTATGAATCCTTGGGACTTTGAATAAGTAGTAAGAAAGAAGCAATCCGCATTAGCCCCCAAGTGCCAAGTGTAGAACCAGTTGTATGCTTGGGACTTTTGATAAAATATTGAAATGCTCCTCTTGATTTTGGCAGGCTGACATAAACCATCAACGGACGCAGATTGCTGATCTTCAAGAGAGTATCAAATCTCATCAAGAAGAATCTTCCAAAGACAAAGATGAACTTTGAGCCACTTTAACTTCCATGGAACGACTGAAAGAAGAATTCAAGACGGAACGTGCCAATTGGGACATTAAGAAGGGCACATTGCTGAAACGGGCTGAAGATGCCGAATCTGCTCTTAAACCGGTGGCAGAAGAACTTTCTGGGTTGAAACGTCAAGTGAACGCCATGACTTCCGCAGTATTTGGTAAGTACTTCTGGCAAGGTATCTGAAATATCCATCTTGCAAGGTGCCGATTGAAATATGAAATTCTTAAAGCGTTGCAGGTAGCCGCATTACTCATCTGGGCTCAGATGTACGGATGAAGCTGAAAGCAACATATACTCTTCTTGAACAAATATACACCGGTGCTCAACGGGTTATCTGCGCAGCATCCTATGACAATCCGGCCCCAACACTGATCAAGGACACTCTGGCGAGGCTATCCATGGTACCATCACAGCTAGAAGAGGTGAAGCGATCTGCTGCCAGGGCCGGCGCTTTGTTGGCACTTACCCAAGCCAAAGCGTGGATAGCTGACTTGGATTCGATTGACCTTGCCAAAGGCTTTCCAAGCACACAAGAAAACGGGGCAGATTTTGATGATGCAGCCCTTAAAAGAGTGACAAGGGAAATGCGTCCTCTGGCGAGTCAGCTAGCAGAAGATGCTAACTTGACGGTTCACCGGTCTTATTATGATGCCAACAACAAACGGATTAACCCTGTCATTCCGGAGGCGCGAAATCTTATTCCAGGAAACCGTAAGCACACTTATGCCCCTGACATTGATCCGTCAGAACTTATCAGTGAAGAAGCTATCTTTCAGGCCTTAACCTGGATTGACTGGACCACTACAAACTTCCAACCGCTAGGTGGGAAGGAGGAAGCTGAGCCGACGCCAGATGACCCATCAACATCGCATCAACATGGTAATGAAACTTAATCCGGCCATCATAGTGATGCTCGATAAACCTTGTTCTGCTGGAAACACCATATTTTGGGCCTTCAAGCGCCTTGTAATAGGCTAGTAAAAAAATACTTTGATCCGTTGCCATCGTGCACTGGGATACACTTTGCGTTGATTTGTCATGAGAATTTCAGTACTGGCTTATGTATTTTTATAATATTATGCAATCCCTGTGTCTGCATAAGGAAAATCTGTCCAGGCGGTTTACCACCGGACGGGTCAAAATATCCAACTTGGTAAGCAACTATGGCTGCAGCAATAATAAATCATACCTGTGATATAAAACATTGCTGTCGGTTTACCAATTGTGATTTGAAGAAGGGTGAAAACCCAACCTCCATCGTACCATGTTGGTATATATATGATATATAACCGGGTTGTGATGAACACCGGCCGATTGCTGGAGACAAAGCGTCAAAGCCAGACCGGTTTTGAAGGATGTCGGATTACCTTTAATTGTATACTTGAACAGAAGATCCGTAAGCCATGCCGGGTTAAAAAACTCCGGTTTAACGTAGACCTCACGAAAAACAAAACATGGCAAAAAAGTAAACAAAAAACTGTAGTCGAGGCTTTTCGAGGGCTGCCAGGCCCAAATCGAGGCTTTTCATGGGCTGCCAGGCCACCGAGTTAAACCATTTTGGCAAAGCCTTTTAAGATGGCCCTCCAACTAACCAATCATCGTTTTAACTTTGACAAGTTCAGGGTCTCAATGAGAGTAACTGTCAAACGTTCAAAGGGTCGTGCCAGGATTACCTGGATAGGAGTGGCTTACTTGATGAAGGCAGGTTAACCCGGGGTTTTAGGTGAATACACCAGGCTTCCAAGCCGTGGGTCGATACCCAGCTACAAGGGTCCTTTCAAACTCTTTGGTATTTGACGCAAAGAGCCCCCAAGTAACTTTGTGAGCTGTGCTCAATGGGTGCCTATGTTTGAGTTGTGCGTAGCAACAAGACTCTCTTTGGCCCCTTGGGTGTGAAGCTCCCAAGCTTTGTTGTGGCGTGATAGCCGCATCAAGAGGGTAGTAACGCTATGTTCTCTTTGGTGAATACACCTATGTTTGAACAGGAAGCCCCCAAGTTTTGTTGTGGCGTGATAGCCGCATCAAGAGGGTAGTAATGCTATGTTCTCTTTGGTGAATACACCTATGTTTGAACAGGAAGCCCCCAAGTTAACAGATATTTGAAGGAAAAAACGGCGGAGGCCCTGCTTGATAGCAAGGATGCTGGTTTATTATATTGATCATAATATATACATTGTTGAAATATGTACATATGAAAAGCCTGTGGCTTTAAGTGTAATAAGGCCGTAGGAGAGCTATGTTCCATGGCCGCCGGGTCTCCTCCTCAGAGCTACGTGAGTCTTCTTGAATGTCAATGAGGTAGTATGATCCGTTGTGCAGATTTTTGCTGACCACAAAAGGCCCTTCCCAAGGTGGGGATAACTTGTGCATATCAGTCTGGTCTTGAATGAGCCGAAGTACCAAATCGCCTTCTTGAAAGGTTCTTGTCTTAACCCGGCGGCTGTGATAACGCCGCAGGTCTTGTTGATAAATCGCCGACCGAGCCAAAGCCATGTCTCGCTTCTCATCTAACATGTCCAGCGCCTCTTGGCATGCTTGCTCGTTGTCCGCTTCAACATAATTCACGACCCGGGGCGAGTCATGATGAATATCACTTGGGAGGACAGCCTCAGCCCCATAGACCAGGAAAAAGGGTATATATCCCGTAGATCGGTTTGGGGTGGTATTTATGCTCCATAACACAGATGGTAATTCTTCCACCCAACAACCCGGCGTCCTCTTCAAAGGGACCATGAGCCGAGGCTTGATACCCTTCAGGATTTCTTGATTCGCCCTCTCAGCTTGACCATTAGACTGGGGGTGAGCCACGGACGCTACATCAAGCCGGATGTGCTCTCGTTGGCAGAACTCCTCCATCTCACCTTTAGAAAGGTTCGTAGCATTATCTGTGATGATGCTATGTGGAAAGCTGAAACGGAAAATAATCTTTTTGAGAAATTGAACCGCCATGGCTGCATCACATTTACTGACGGGCTACGCTTCAACCCATTTGGTGAACTTGTCAACCGCCACCAACAGGTGGGTCTTCTTGTCCTTAGAACGCTTAAAGGGTCCAACCATATCAAGCCCCCAAGTAGCAAACGGCCAAGTGATGGGGATCATACGTAACTCTTGAGCAGGAACATGAGCTCGACGTGAAAATTTCTGACAAGTGTCACGCCACTTTACCAAGTCTTCCGCATCAGAATGAGTTGTCAACTAGTAAAACCCGTGTCGGAAAGCCTTAGCAACCAAGGACTTTGAGCCGGCATGGTGACCGCAATCCCCTTCATGGATTTCCTGTAGAATCTCTTGTCCTTCTTCAGGAGAAACACAACATTGGAATACGCCTGAAATGCTAGAACGGTGCAACTCACCATTGTGAACAACCATAGACTTGGACCGCCAGACTATCTGCCTGGCAAAAAGTTCGTCTTCTGGTAATTCGCCCCGGTCTAGATACGCCAAATATGGAACCGTCCAATCCGGAGTGGCATGCAAAACGGCTACCAACTGGGCCTCCGGATCAGGAACAGCTAAATCCTCCTCTGTAGGCAACTTTACAGATGGGTTATGCAAGATATCTAGAAAGGTATTAGGTGGTACCGGCTTACGCTGAGATCCCAGCCGGCTTAGAGCATCTGCTGCTTCATTCTTGGGCCGGTCGATGTGCTCCACCTGATAACCCTTAAAGTGACCTGCCACAATATCCACCTCGTGCCTATAAGCCGCCATGAGTGGGTCCTTAGAATCCCAAGTACCAGAAACTTGCTGAGCCACCAGATCGGAATCTCCAAAGCATCAGACCCGGCTTAAGTTCATTTCCTTAGCTACACGAAGACTGTGGAGCAAGGCCTCGTACTCCGCTGCATTATTAGTACAAGGAAACATTAAGCGGAGAACATAACAAATCTTATCTCCTCGAGGGGAAGTGAGGACAACTCCAGCCCCTGAGCCTTCCATCTAGTTGGATCCATCAAAGTGAATGGTCCAGTATGTATTATCCGGTTTGTCTTCTGGTGCCTGTAACTTGGTCCAATCATTGATGAAGTCCACAAGCGCCTGAGATTTGATGGCTGTTCGGGGCATATATTTCAAACAGTGGGGACCAAGCTCGATCGCCCACTTCGAAACCCGACCAGTTGCCTCTCTATTCTGGATTATATCGCCCAAGGGAGCAGAACTGACCACTGTGATAGGATGACCTTGAAAATATTGCTTGAGTTTCCTACTTGCCATAAAAACTCCATACACTAGCTTCTGCCAATGCGAATATCTTTGCTTTGATTCGATCAGTACTTCACTGATATAATAAACTGGTCATTGAACCGGATATTCTTTTCCGGCCTCCTTACGCTCAACCACAATCGCCACACTGACCGCTCAGGCATTGGCAGCCACGTACAACAATAGAGGTTCATTATCAACTGGGGCAGCGAGGACTGACGGTTCAGCTAGCTGCCGCTTCAACTCCTCGAATGCCGCATTGGCGGCGTCACTCCAGACGAATTTATCTGTTTTCTTCAACATCTGATGCAGGGGAATCGCCTTTTCTCCCAAATGGCTGATAAATCGGCTGAGGGCTGCAATCCGGCCCGCCAGACGCTGAACATCATTGATACACGCCGGTTTAGCCAAGGATGTGATTGCTTTGATCTTTTCCGGATTTGCCTCAATACCCCTGTTAGACACAAGAAAACCCAAGAGTTTGCTTGTCGGAACACCAAAAACGCATTTGTCCGGGTTGAGCATCATCTTGTAAACCCGAAGATTGTCGAGCGTCTCCTTGAGATCATTTATCAGGGTTTCCTGCTTCCTGGATTTTACCACAATATCATCCACACATGCATGAACATTACGCCTGATCTGTTTGTGAAGAAAATTTTGCACACAACACTGGTAGGTTGCTTGGGCACTCTTGAGCCCAAAAGGCATAGAAACATAGCAGAAGGCTCCAAAGGGAGTGATGAAGGCTGTCTTCTCCTGGTCCTTAACTGCCATCTTAATCTGATGATAACCTGAATAAGCATCCAGAAAACTCAGGCGCTCACAACCCGCCGTTGCGTCAATGATCTGATCAATACGCGGGAGAGCGAAAGGATCTGCCGGGCAAGCTTTATTCAAATCAGTGTACTCCACACAAATACGCCAAGTGCCATTTTTCTTAAGAACAAGCACCGGATTAGCCAACCATTCGGGATGAAACACTTCGACGATAAACCCACCTGCCAGCAGCCGGGCTACCTCTTCACCAATGGCCTTGCGTCTTTCTTCGTTAAAGCGGCGAAGGTACTTCTTGACCGGTTTAAACTTAGGATCAATATTTAGAGTGTGCTCAGCGAGTTCCCTCGGTACACCTGGCATGTCAGAAGGTTTCCATGCAAAGATGTCCCGGTTCTACGGATGAACTCGATGAGCGCGCTTTCCTATTTCAGATCCAGATTTGTACTGATACTAAACTGCTTGGATGAATCACCAGGGACGAAGTCAACGAGTTTAGTCTCATTAGCCGGTTTGAATGTCAGGGCCGGGTCATGCTCCATCGTAGGTTTCTTCAGAGGGGTCATGTCTGCCAGATCAACATTGTCTTTATAGAATTTCAGCTCCTCTGTTGCACAAACCAATTCAGCATAGGCCGCTTCACCTTCCTCGCAATCCAAGGCAATCTTTCGACTCCCATGTACTGTGATTGTCCCCTTATAACCCGGCATTTTGAGCTGTAGATAAACATAACATGGTCTCGCCATGAACTTCGCGTAAGCCGGCCGTCCAAATAGCGCATGATATGGACTCTGGATTTTCACCACCTCAAAGGTCAACATCTCAGACCTAGAATCAAGCTCATCTCCAAACACGACTTCCAAAGCGATCTTTCCCACAGGGTATGCCAATTTACCTAGTACTACACCATGAAAATTAGTGTTTGATGGTTTAAGACTTTTATCTGTCAATCCCATGCGACGGAAAGTCTCATAGTACAGGATGTTGATACTGCTCCCTCCATCCATCAGAACCTTGGTAAACTTATAACCCCCACCTGAGGGGCCACCACCAAAGCCAATTGACCCGGATTGTCAACCGGGGGCGGGTGATCCTCTCCGCTCCATACAATGGGTTGCTCTGACCATCGTAGATAATGCGGTATGGCCAGTTCAACAGTATTGACTGCCCTCTTGTGAAGTTTCTGATCCCGCTTGCACAGGCTAGTAGTGAATACATGATATTGTCCGCTGTTCAACTGTTTGGGGTGACTCTGGTAACCTGACTGTTGCTGATTCCCTTGGTTATTCTACTGGCTATTACCATGGTTGTTCTGATGGCCCTGGTTGTTCTGAAATCCAGAGCTTGAACCGCCGCCCCCATGGAAACCTGGACCTGAACCGCCCGGTGGATCCTGATCATACCGGTATAAATCAGAATTTTTGAACTCCCTCATCATGTGACAATCCTTCCAAAGATGTGTGGAAGGGGCCTCCTTGGTTCCATGCTTCGGGCAGGGCTGGTTTAACAAATGCTCTAGATTCATACCGCGCTGGGGCGGTTTACCTTTGCGACGCTACATATTTGTGTTAGCCACCAAATCTGAATTATCCGATTTACGCTTACTGTTATTCCCATGGCCCCCTTGGTTGTGGTGCTGCCCTTTTGCACCGCCGTTCTTCTTTCCCTTCTCCGGTTTGTCCTTCTCTGAATCCGGATCCTTGGTATTATCTGAATCGGCATATTTAACTAAAGCGGCCATGAGTGTTGACATGTCGTTGCAATGATGTTTGAGCTGTTTCAATGGCTTGAAACGGCAATTGCCCTCTAACGTTAATACTGCGGTGTCTGCAGTAATACGATCTGATGAATGCAAAATCGTCGAGACCCGTTTAACCCAATGGGTCGTGGACTCCCCTTCCTCTTGGACACAAGCGGCCAGATCTACAATTGACATCGGCTGCTTGCACGTATCCTTGAAGTTCTAGATAAACCGGTGCTTTAATTCGGCCCATGAATCGATAGATTTGGTTGGCAAGCTCTTCAACCAAGTGTGAGTTGTTCCTTCCAGCATCATGGTGAAATATTTAGCACATACCGCCTCATCCACATCTAACATCTCCATTGCCATCTCATAGCTCTCCACCCACGCCTCTGGCTGCAAATCGGCGGTGTAATTTGGTACCTTACGAGGTCCCTTGAAATCCGTGGGCAATCGCACATTACGCAATGCGGGAGTTAAACATGGTACCCCTAGGGAACTGAACATTACCCCTGGCTCCACGGAGGCAGTGGGGTGAATCGGAGTATGTTGTCGGTGGTGCGCACTACTGGACACGGCCGGTTCGTCTTCCACGCGTCTGCTGTAACTCCGGCTTGGTCGGGGAGTGGAATGAATCCTCTCACGGCTGTGTGAATACGCTTGCTGTTGATTCAGTGCTGTCTGAAGGAGATCCCTGGCCTGACGCGCTTCCACTGCAACTGGTGATTCACCGTCGGTTGGGAGAGCCGCCAGGCATGAAGCGGCGGCCACAATATTATCCAACGGGTTGGAATAATGCCCGGGCGGCGTTGATGATACAACGTTGTTCTGGCGAGGCGGGTTTGTTGCGCGTGGGTGAACCGGCGCTCCTGCTTCCGGTGCCCCTGCCCGGTTTGGCACGGGTTGGTTACCAGCTCCTGCACCTGGCGTGTTGAAAAGATTCTGCGGCTCATAAACCGACGAGAGACGTGATCGGTACCTTCTTCTCATGACCTCTTCTGAAGCATTCTGATCTAGTCTAATCCGATAAGCCTGTGCTTCCAACTCGGCCCGCTCTGTGGCCATCCTGGCGTTCTCTGCTGCCAGGTCCGCTTTAGCCTGGGCTATCTGATCTTTCACTTTTAGAATCTCCGCATCGTGCTGATCCCTGGCTGCTGCGTCTACCTCCGCGGACATTAGTGCCACTAGAGCGTCGAACAAATCAGACAAGACTTGGGCCGGAGGCGGCGCCGAGCTTCCTGCCCCTGCTGGCGTGGCCGTCGTTGAACCGGAGAGCACTGCTGCGGCGGTAGATGAATGAGGCGCCGGTCATGTACCGGCCATGAAGACAGCGGCCCGGTTTGGCAGACCGAGGGAATCCGGAATACTGTTGCCCTCGGATCCTCCCTCAATCCGGCCGTCATACAACTGGTAAAGCGATTCGGTTTCTCCGGAAGACTCGTCACCACTGCGGACTATGGTTTCTCCATCGGAGACCGGTTCCTCCTCGTAACCCGAACCGTGGATGACACCTACGAAAACATGCCTTGCCTCAGGCTGAGCCGGTGAAGAACCTGCACGCCGAGCCGTCTCGATGATGTTGGTGCAGGTGTCCGGCTCGGGGGCCGGTTCGCCGATCTTGCCGATGAAGACGTGAATCCCACCAAAGGGGACCCGATACCCGTATTCGATTGAATTAGCCTCGGGACCCCTTCCTGCATTGTCAATGTAGAGCTTGCCGTGGCGACTCTTCGTCATCCAGCCCACAACGTATCCCTTAAGTCCATCGAAGCTGCCCTTCAAGAACTCGAAACCATCGTGCGATAGCCCCACGGTGGGCACCAACTATCGTGGAATTGTCACGGGAGATGTCCTCATGAAAGGACTTAATCGTGGAGCCATCGCTACGGGTTAGCTTGAAGGGGTTAAACCGGACAAGGGGACACGACAGTTTTATACTAGTTCGGCCCCTTCGATGAAGGTAAAAGCCTACGTCTAGTTGTGATTGGAATTGCTGGGGTTTCGAAGGCCAGGGAGCGAATCCGCTTTGTCTGGCTTCGAGTTGTTGTTCTCTATCCCTGAACCGCCGCCGGGTCACCCCTTTATATACTCAGGAGGACCCCGGCCGGTCTACAGAGTCCCGAGGCTGGCTCATACAAGTGTCCGCCTCAGTCTCTTCTTTCTTATCTTACAATGCAAGTTTATACAATCATGGCGGTTTACTATCATGGGCCCTAAATCGCCTGCGGGCTCTGGGCCTCTAAGCTTTATCCGTAAAGCGCCATCTTCTGGGTTTCCTTGAGCTTCACTATAGCTAAAGGTGAACTAGCCCCTCCTAGGCGGTTCACCCTCAGTAGTTATATCCTCAACAATAGTCTTATAATGCCTGCAAATTATGATGTTCCCTCGATTACAAGTGTAATAGCTATATAGATGAGGACTACAGAGATGGAAATGACTATGCAGATGGTGATGGCTGCCCCGGGCGTTGCCACGGGGATTGATTACCGTTTTCTTATGAAAGCTAAAGGAAATAAAAATAGTATAATGTATTTTAATTGATTACTATATAGTTGAAAAAATATATAGAATATAAGCAATTTATTCCATGGATATTGAGATAAATATAATTAATGTGATTCATGAGGTGGCATGCGTGTATATTGAGAGACAATATAATTAGCCTTTTCATGCATGTTAAGAGAAATACTTAGTGGGTGATGAGGTGGCATATATGGTGAGATGGCATGTGTGCATGCTTAGAGAATTGAGATAGTGAGAATGAACTACTTAGATATATAGGATTAGGTATTTTGACATATAAGTTCATCCCCATATTACCATATAAGTTCTATCTCAATAGTAACACCCACCATATAAGTTCATGTCCGACATATAAGTTACACCTACCATATTATATACTCCCTCCATCCCGAATTACTTGTCGCATAAAAAGGATGCATCTAGACGTATTTTTAGTTCTATATACATCAATTTCTATCCATTTCTTCGATGAGTAATTCGGGACGGAGGGAGTATTTTGGTAAGATTTGATTTGATTTGAGTACAAATAGGGTAATGCAAGGAAAGTTTTGATTTAGTTGAGGTTTTGATAAGATTTTATTTGATTAGGGTATTTCTAGGAAAAAGGAAAGGAAAGTTTTATTTAAGTAAGGTTTTGGTAAGATTTTATTTGATTTTGATTGGGTTAATCCAAGACACGGTTTTGGTAAGATTTGATTGATTTAATGCAAAACATGGTTTCCAGTAGAACAAGGCAGAGAGGCAACAACGCGGGCCAACCAGCAAGGAGAGCAAAAATCAGGCGGGGTTAGTGAAAGCACAATTTCTCCCTTGCTAGTTTTGGTAATTCATGTCAACATACATGTTGTTGGACTAATATTTTCCTAAAGTATATTTTAGGAAAAGTTTAATCTTATCAAGTACATCAATGGAGATGTGGACCCCTCAAGATACTAAGGAACAATGTTGGCAACGCTTCAAGACTCTACATTTTTTGATAAGTGATCAAAGATCACATTGAGTCCATAGGAAAGCCAATACTATTAAAAGGGGATAAAGTTTTGATCATGAGTTGTTTGCTCAAGTGCTTAGAGAGCAATATCTGAAAACCCTCAAGCATACCCTTACATTCCTATCTGTCCAAAACCCTAAAGTCAATCTTGGTCCCACCGGTACACATGTTCCCGGACCCACCAAAATATGCTTGGCAGAGCCATTGCCTAAACCCTAACGACTAGGTCTCGCCGAGATGACATTCGGTCCCACCAAAGTGCGTGTGCCAACCTTTTGTAACCAATCGACTTCATCTTGAAATTTTTGAGTGGTTTCAATTGGTGTCACAGAAGTGTGGAAAGTGCTTAGGTCATCACTCATCGGTCTCACCGAAAAGTCTAAAGTTCAAACCTGTTGCACTAATCGATCTCACCAAGTGGTTTCATCCTATCCCACCGAGTTGTGCATAAAGGTGTGTAACGATTAGATTTTTTGTGATGGCTATATATACCCCACCCACACCACCAACTCTTGGAGAGAGCAACCAGGACGAAACTACCACTTCCCATATCCATTTTCTGAGAGACAAACACCTATACTTGTGTTGAAATCAAGGAGATTCCACTCCAACCTTTAATCCTTGATTTCTAGCCCCCTCATGTTGCTTTCCACCCCAATCGTTTTCCTACTACCATGCCAAATCTGTGAGAGAGTGATTGGGTGTTGAGGAGACTATCTTTTGAAGCACAAAAGCAAGGAGTTCACCATCAACAATAATATCTATTACCTTTTGGAGAGTGTTGTCTCCTAGATTTGTTAGGTGTCACTTGAGAGCCTCCAAATCTTGTGGAGTTGAACTAAGGAGTTTGTAAGGGCAAGGAGATCGCCTACTCCGTGAAGATCTACCCCAAGTGAGGCTAGTCCTTTGTGGACGAAAGCCATGATGGCATAAACAAGGTTGCTTCTTCATGGACCCTTTATGGGTGGAGCCCTCCATGGACTCGCGTGATAACCCACAAGTATAGGGGATCATTTCTAGCATTTTTCGATAAATAAGAGTTTCGAACCCAAGGAGGAGCTAAAGGCAGAACAAATATTCCCTCAAGTTCTATTGACCACCGATACAACTCTACGCACACTTGGCGTTTGCTTTATCAGAAACAAGTATGAAACTATTTTATAGGTGTGATGCTAGAACTACTTTGCAAGAATAAAACTAGAAGTACTTTGCAAGATAATAAAAGTTAGGTGTTTAGTAAAAGGGTTTGTGTCAACAAGAAAGTTATTTGTCCCTAGGCAATCGATAACAAGTACCGTCATTCTTGCAACTTTATATGAGGGAGAGGCATGAGCTAACATACTTTCTCTACTTGGGTCATATGCACTTATGATTGGAAATCTAGCAAGCATCCGCAACTACTAAAGATCATTAAGGTCGTGAAACCCAACCATAGCATTAAGTATCAAGTCCTCTTTATTCCCATACGTCATACCCCACCTACTCGGGTTTAAGTTTCTGTCACTCTAGCAACCCACCGTAAGCGAACCATGAACATATTGCAACACCCTACAGCGGGGGCCCCTCACGTTTGCGCGAGAACGGAGGGCACCATAGGATAGCACCATAAAAAATATACGATCATACCAACCAAGATCAGATTAACCCACAGGACAAAACGAATCTACTCAAACATCATAGGATAACCATAGATCATTGGGAAATAATATATGGAGTTGAGCACCATTTTTAGGTAGAGATTACAGCGAGGAGAAGAGGTGTTACTCCGTGATATGTCTCCAACGTATCTATAACTTTTGATTGTTCCATGCTATTATATTATCTGTTTTGGATGTTTAATGGGCTTTAATATGCTCTTTTATATTATTTTTGGGACTAACCTATTAACCGGAGGCCTAGTGTGAGTTTCTGTTTTTTGTGTGCCTATTTTAGAGTTCCATAGAAAAGGAATACCAAACGGAATGAAACCTTCACGATGATCTTTCTTGGACTGAAAGCAAACCAAAAGACTTGGAGTTGAAGTCTGGAACGCCACGAGGCGGCCACGAGGCGGCCACGAGGCAGGAGGGCGCGTCCCCACCCTCGTGGGCCCCTCTTAGCTCCACCGACGTACTTCTTTTTCCTATATATACTCTTATACCCTAGATCGATCGCAGAGAGCCACAAAACCACTTTTCCACCATCGCAACCTTCTGTACCCGTGAGATCCCATCTTGGGGCCTCTTCTAGCAACCTGCCAGAGGGGGAATCAATCACGGAGGGCTTCTACATCAACACCATAGCCTCTCCGATGAAGCATGAGTAGTTTACCACAAACCTTCGGGTCCATAGTTATTAGCTAGATGGCTTCTTCTCTCTCTCTTTGATTCTCAATACAAAGTTATCCTCGATGTTCTTGGAGATCTATTCGATGTAATACTCTTTTGCGGTGTGTTTGCCGAGATCCGATGAATTGTGGATTTATGAACAAGATTATCTATGAATATTATTTGGTTCTTCTCTGAATTCTTATATGCATGATTTGATATCTTTGCAAGTCTCTTCGAATTATCGGTTTAGTTTGGCCTGCTAGATTGATCTTTCTTGCAATGGGAGAAGTGCTTAGCTTTGGGTTCAATCTTGCGGTGTCCTTTCCCAGTGACAGTAGGGGCAGCAAGGCACCTATTGTAATGTTGCCATCGAGGATAAAAAGTTAGGGTTTATATCATATTGTTTGAGTTTATCCCTCTACATCATGTCATCTTGCTTAAAGCGTTACTCTGTTCTTATGAACTTAATACTCTAGATGCATGCTGGATAGCGGTCGACGTGTGGAGTAATAGTAGTAGATGCGGAATCATTTTGATCTACTTGACACGGACGTGATGCCTATATTCATGATCATTGCCTTAGATATTCTCATAACTATGCGCTTTTCTATCAATTGCTCGGCAGTAATTTGTTCACCCACCGTAACACATGCTATCTTGAGAGAAGCCACTAGTGAAACCTATGGCCCCCGGGTCTCTTTCTTATTATATTGCATCTCTTTTATTTACATCGCATCTCATTTACTATTTTGCAATCTTTACTTTCCAATCTATACAACAAAAATACCAAAAATATTTACCTTACTATCTTTATTAGATCTCACTTTTGCAAGTGACCGTGAAGGGATTGACAACCCCTTTATCGTGTTGGTTGCATGGTTCTTGATTGTTTGTGCAGGTAGTAGGTGACTTTTGCGTTGTCTCCTACTGGATTGATACCTTGGTTCTCAAAACTAATGGAAATACTTACGCTACTTTGCGTCATCACCCTTTCCTCTTCAAGGGAAAACCAACGCATGCTCAAGAGGTAGCAAGAAGGATTTCTGGCGCCGTTGCCGGGGAGATCTACGCCAAGTCAAGACATACCAACTACCCATCATAAACTCTTCTCACTCGCATTACATTATTTGCCATTCGCCTCTCGTTTTCCTCTCCCCCACTTCTAAAACGATTTTTGAAAACCTTTGCCTTTTCTTCGCCCCTCTTCCGTTTGTCTCTTTTCGCTTGCTTCTTGTGTGCTTGTGTGTTGGATTGATTGTTTGTCACGATGGCTCAATATAATACTAAATTGTGTGACTTCTCCAATACCAACAACAATGATTTTATTAGCACTCCAATTGCTCCTACTACCGATGCTGAATCTTGTGAAATTAATACTGCTTTGTTGAATCTTGTTATGAAGGATCAATTTTCTGGCCTTCCTAGTGAAGATGCCGCTACCCATCTAAACAACTTTGTTGATTTGTGAGATATGCAAAATAAGAAAGATGTGGATAATGATATTGTTAAATTGAAGCTATTTCCATTTTCGCTTAGAGATCGTGCTAAAACTTGGTTCTCTTCTTTCCCTAAAAATAGTATTTATTCATGGAGTAAGTGCAAAGATGCTTTTATCTCTAAGTATTTTCCTCCCGCTAAGATCATCTCTCTTAGGAACGATATTATGAATTTTAAGCAACTTGATCATGAGCATGTTGCACAAGGTTGGGAGAGGATGAAATTAATGATACGTAATTGCCCTACACATGGTTTGAATTTGTGGATGATTATACAAAAAAATTATGCCGGATTGAATTTTGCTTCTAGAAATCTTTTAGATTCGGCCGCGGGAGGCACTTTTATGGAAATCACTTTAGCAGAAGCTACTAAGCTCCTAGACAATATTATGGTTAATTATTCTCAATGGCACACCGAAAGATCCACTAGTAAAAAAGTTCATGCGAATGAAGAGATTAATGTTTTGAGTGGAAAGATGGATGAACTTATGAAATTGTTTGCTAATAAAAGTGTTTCTTCTGATCCTAATGATATGCCTTTGTCCACTTTGTTTGAGAATAATAATGAATCTATGGATGTGAATTTTGTTGGTAGGAACAATTTTGGTAACAACGCGTATAGAGGAAACTTTAATTCTAGGTCGTTTCCTAGTAATTCCTCTAATAATTATGGTAATTCCTACAACAACTCTTATGGAAATTTTAATAAGATGCCCTCTGATTTTGAGATTAGTGTTAAATAATTTATGAGTTCGCAAAAGAATTTCAATGATTTGGTTGAAGAAAAATTGCTTAAGATTGATGAGTTGGCTAGGAACGTGGATAGAATTTCTCTTGATGTTGATTCTTTGAAACTTAGATCTATTCCACCTAAGCATGACATCTGAGTCTCTCAAATCCATGAGAATTTCCATTGATGAGTGCAAAGAAAGAACCGCTAGGATGCGTGCTAAAAAGGATTGCTTTGTGAAAGCGTGTTCTAGTTTTCATGATAATAATGGTGAAGATCTAAAAGTGATTGATGTGACTCCTATTAAATCTTTGTTTTCCAATATGAACCTTGATAAATATGGGACTAGATATGACTCAACTTTAGTTAAAAGGCGTCCCAATGATTTGGAGTTTTTAGATCTTGATGCAAAAATTAATAAAAGTGGGATTGAAGAGGTCAAAACTTTACATAGCAATGAACCCACTATTTTGGATTTCAAGGAATTTAATTATGATAATTGCTCTTTGATAGATTGTATTTCCTTGTTGCAATCCGTGTTAAATTCTCCTCATGCTTATAATCAAAATAAAGCTTTTACTAAACATATCATTGATGCTTTAATGTAATCCTATGAAGAAAAACTTGAACTAGAAGTTTCTATCCCTAGAAAACTTTATGATGAGTGGGAACCTACTATTAAAATTAAGATTAAAGATTATGAATGCTATGCTTTGTATGATTTGGGTGCTAGTGTTTCCACGATTCCAAAAACTTTGTGTGATGTGCTAGGTTTTCGTGAATTTGACGATTGTTCTTTAAATTTGCATCTTGCGGATTCCACCATTAAGAAACCTATGGGAAGGATTAATGATGTTCTTATTGTCGCAAATAGGAATTATATGCCCGTAGATTTCATTGTTCTTGATATACACTGCAATCCTACATTTCCTATTATTCTTGATAGACCTTTCCTTAGAACGATTGGTGTAATTATTAACATGAAAGAAGGAAATATTAGATTCCAATTTCCGTTAACGAAAGGCATGGAACACTTTCCTAGGAAGAAAATTAAATTGCCTTATGAATCTATTATGAGAGCCACTTATGGATTGCATACCAAAGACGACAATACCTAGATCTATTCTTGTTTTTATGCCTAGCTAGGGGCGTTAAACGATAGCGTTTGTTGGGAGGCAACCCAATTTTATTTTTGTTCTTTGATTTTTGTTCCTATTTAGTAATAAATAATTCATCTAGCTTCTGTTATGATTGTGTATTTATGTTTTATTAGTGTTTGTGACAAGTAAAGCCTTTAGGATCTTCTTGGGTGATTGTTGTTTGATCTTGCTGATAAAAACAGAAAGTACGCACTCACGAAAATAATTATCATTTTTACCAGAGAGCGATAAAATACCAATTCCAACTTCAGTAGATCAATATACTTTTTATCCTGGTCGTCCTAATTTTTCAGAAATTTTTTAGTTACAGAAGTATTCGAAACCTCCAGATTGCTACAGACTGTTCTGTTTTTGACAGATTCTGTTTTTCTTGTGTTGTTTGCTTATTTTGATGAATCTATGAGTAGTATCGGGGGGTATGAACCATAGATAAGTTGGAATACAGTAGGTTTAACACCAATATAAATAAAGAATGAGTTCATTAAAGTACCTTAAAGCGGTTGTTTATTTTCTTATACTAACGGAGCTCATGAGATTTTCTGTTGAAGTTTTGTGTTGTGAAGTTTTCAAGTTTTTGGGTAAAGATTTGATGGATTTGGGAATAAGGAGTGGCAAGAGCCTAAGCTTGGGGATTCCCAAGGCACCCCAAGGTAAAATTCAAGGACAACCAAAATCCTAAGCTTGGGGGTGCCCCGGAAGGCATCCCCTCTTTCGTCTTCGTCTATCAGTAACTTTACTTGAGGCTATATTTTTATTCACCACATGATATGTGTTTTGCTTGGAGCGTCTTGTATGATTTGAGTCTACGCTCTTTAGTTTACCACAATCATCCTTGTTGTACACACCTTTTGGGAGAGACACACATGAATCGGAATTTATTAGAATACTCTTTGTGCTTCACTTATATGTTTTGAGCTAGATAATTTTGCTCTAGTGCTTCACTTATATCTTTTTAGAGCACGGTGATGGTTTTATTTTATAGAAATTATTGATCTCTCATGCTTCACTAATATTATTTTGAGAGTCTTTTAGAACATCATGGCAATTTGCTTTGGCTATAAAATTAGTCCTAATATGATGGGCATCCAAGATGGGTATAATAAAAACTTTCATATAAAGTGCATTGAATACTATGAGAACTTTGATTCCTTATGATTGTTTTAGGATATGAAGATGGTGATATTAGAGTCATGCTAGTTGAGTAGTTGTGAATTTTAGAGACACTTGTATTAAAGTTTGTGATTCCCGTAGCATGCACGTATGGTGAACCGTTATGTGATGAAGTCGGAGCATGATTTATTTTTTTATTGTCTTCCTTATGAGTGGCGGTCAGGGACGAGCGATGGTATTTTCCTACCAATCTATCCCCCTAGGAGCATGCGTGTTGTACTTTGTTTCAATAACTAATAGATTTTTTGCAATAAGTATGTGAGTTCTTTATGACTAATGTTGAGTCCATGGATTATACGCACTCTCATTCTTCCACCATTGCTAGCCTCTCTAGTACCGCGAAACTTTCGCCGGTACCATAAACCCACCATTTACCTTCCTCAAAAAAGCGACCATACCTACCTATTATGGCATTTCCATAGCCATTCCGAGATATATTGCCATGCAACTTTCCACCGTTCCGTTTATTATGACACATTCCATCATTGTCATATTGGCTTGCATGATCATGTAGTTGACATAGTATTTGTGGCAAAGCCACCGTTCATAATCTTTCATACATGTCACTCTTGATTCATTGCACATCCTGGTACACCGCCGGAGGCATTCACATAGAGTCATATTTTGTTCTAAGTATCAAGTTGTAATTCTTGAGTTGTAAGTAAATAAAAGTGTGATGATCATCATTATGAGAGCATTATCTCGTTAAGGAAAGGATGATGGAGACTATGATTCCCCTACAAGTCGGGATGAGACTCCAGACGAAAAAATAAAAATAAAAAAAAGTCCATAAAAAAAGAGAAAAGGCCCAAATAAAAAAATGAGAGAAAAAGAAAGAAGCAACAATGCTACTATCCTTTTTCCACACTTGTGCGTTAAAGTAGCATCATGATCTTCATGATAGAGAGTCTCCTATTTTGTCATTTTCATATACTAGTGGGAATTTTTCATTATAGAACTTGGATTGTATATTCCAATTATGGGCTTCCTCAAAATTCCCTAGGTCTTCGTGAGCAAGCAAGTTGGATGCACACCCACTTAGTTTCTTTTTTAGCTTTCATACACTTATAGCTCTAGTGCATCCGTTGCATGGCAATCCCTACTCACTCACATTGATATCTATTGATGGGCATCTCCATATCCCGTTGATACGCCTAGTTGATGTGAGACTATCTTCTCCTTTTTTCTTCTCCACAACCATCATTCTATTCCACATATAGTGTTATGTCCATGGCTAACGCTCATGTATTGCGTGAGGATTGAAAAAGTTTGAGAACATCAAAATCATGAAACAATTGCTTGGCTTGTCATAGGGGTTTTGCATGATTTAAATACTTTGTGTGATGAAGATAGAGCATAGCCATACTATATGATTTTGTAGGGATAGCTTTCTTTGGCCATGTTATTTTGAGAAGACATGATTACTTTGTTAGTATGCTTTAAGTATTATTATTTTTATGTCAATACTAAACTTTTGTTTTGAATCTTTCGGATCTGAATATTCATATCACAATTAAGAAGATTTGCATTGAAATTATGCCAAGTAGCACGCCGCATCAAAAATTCTCTTTTTATCATTTACCTACTCGAGGACGAGCAGGAATTAAGCTTGGGGATGCCTGATACGTCTCCAACGTATCTATAATTTTTGATTTCTCCATGCTATATTATCTACTGTTTTGGACTATATTGGGCTTTATTTTCCACTTTTATATTATTTTTGGGACTAACCTATTAACCGGAGGCCCACCCCAGAATTGCTGTTTTTTTGCCTATTTCAGTGTTTCGAAGAAACGGAATATTGAACGGAGTCCAAACGGAATGAAACCTTCGGGAACATGATTTTCTCACCGAACGTGATCCAGGAGACTTGGACCCTACTCCAAGGAGTCAAAGAGGCGGTCACGAGGGTGGGGGGCGCCCCCCCTAGGGCGTGCCCCCCTGCCTCGTGGGCCCCTCGATGCTGCACCGACGTACTCCTTCCTCCTATATATACCTACGTACCCCCAAACGATCAGATATGCAGCCAAAAACCTAATTCTGTTGGGGAACGTAGCAATAATTCAAAATTTTCCTACGTGTCACCAAGATCAATCTATGGAGTCATCTAGCAACGAGGGAGGAGTGGATCTACATACCCATGTAGATCGCGCGCGGAAGCGTTCAAGAGAACGGGGTTGATGGAGCCGTACTCGTCGTGATCCAAATCACCGATGATCCTAGCGCCGAACGGAAGGCACCTCCGCGTTCAACACACGTACGGAGCAGCGACGTCTCCTCCTTTTTGATCCAGCAAGGGGGGAGGAGAGGTTGATGGAGATCCAGCAGCACGACGGCGTGATGGTGGAAGTAGCGGGATTCCAACAGGGCTTCGCCAAGCGCTGCGGGAGGAGGGAGATGTGTCATGGGAGGGAGAGGGAGGCGCCAGGGCTTAGGTATGGTTTCCCTCCCTTCCCCCCACTATATATAGGGCCAAGGGAGAGGGGAAGGGCACAGCCTTGCCCCTTCCTCCAAGGAAGGGTGCGGCCAAGGGGGGGAGGAGTCCATCCTCCCCAAGGCACCTCGGAGGTGCCTTCCCCCTTTAGGACTCTCCCTTTCCCCCTTCTCTTGGCGCATGGGCCTCTTGGGGCTGGTGCCCTTGGCCCATATAGGCCAAGGCACACCCCCTACAGCCCATGTGCCCCCCCGGGGCAGGTGGCCCCATCCGGTGGACCCCCGGGACCCTTCCGGTGGTCCCGGTACAATACTGGTGACCCCGAAACTTGTCCCGATGGCTGAAATAGCACTTCCTATATATAATTCTTTACCTCCGGACCATTCCAAAACTCCTCGTGACGTCCGGGATCTCATCCGGGACTCCGAACAACTTTCGGGTTACCGCATACTAATATCTCTATAACCCTAGCGTCACCGAACCTTAAGTGTGTAGACCCTACGGGTTCGGGAGACATGCAGACATGACCGAGATGACTCTCCGGTCAATAACCAACAGCGGGATCTGGATACCCATGTTGGCTCCCACATGTTCCACGATGATCTCATCGGATGAACCACGATGTCAAGGACTTAATCAATCCCGTATACAATTCCCTTTGTCTAGCGGTACGATACTTGCCCGAGATTCGATCGTCGGTATCCCGATACCTTGTTCAATCTCGTTACCGGCAAGTCTCTTTACTCGTTCCGTAACACATCATCCTGTGATCAACTCCTTGATCACCTTGTGCACATTATGATGATGTCCTACCGAGTGGGCCCAGAGATACCTCTCCGTTTACACGGAGTGACAAATCCCAGTCTCGATTCGTGCCAACCCAACAGACACTTTCGGAGATACCTGTAGTGTACCTTTATAGCCACCCAGTTACGTTGTGACGTTTGGCACACCCAAAGCACTCCTGCGGTATCCGGGAGTTGCACAATCTCATGGTCTAAGGAAATGATACTTGACATTAGAAAAGCTTTAGCATACGAACTGCATGATCTTGTGCTAGGCTTAGGATTGGGTCTTTGTCCATCACATCATTCTCCTAATGATGTGATCCCGTTATCAATGACATCCAATGTCCACGGTCAGGAAACTGTAACCATCTATTGATCAACGAGCTAGTCAACTAGAGGCTTACTAGGGACATGGTGTTGTCTATGTATCCACACATGTATCTGAGTTTCCTATCAATACAATTCTAGCATGGATAATAAACGATTATCATGAACAAGGAAATATAATAATAATCAATTTATTATTGCCTCTAGGGCATATTTCCAACAGTCTCCCACTTGCACTAGAGTCAATAATCCAGTTCACATCGATATGTGATTAACACTCAAGGTCACATCCCCATGTGACTAACACCCAAAGAGTTTACTAGAGTCAATAATGTAGTTCACATTACCATGTGATTTACACTCGATGAGTTCTGGGTTTGATCATGTTATGCGTGTGAGAGATGTTATAGTCAACGGGTCTGAATCTTTCAGATCCATGTGTGCTTTACAAATCTCTATGTCATCTCCTAGATGCAGCTACCACGTTCTATTTGGAACTATTCCAAATTACTGTTCTACTATACGAATCCAGTTTACTACTCAGAATAATCTGGATTAGTGTCAAAGTTTGCATCGGCGTAACCCTTTACGACGAACTCTTTTACCACCTCCATAATCGAGAAAATTCCTTAGTCCACTAGTTACTAAGGATAACTTTGACCGCTGTCTTGTGATCCATTCTTTGGTTCACTCTTGTACCCCTTGACTGACTCATGGCAAGGCACATTTCAGGTGCGGTACACAGCATAGCATACTTTGGAGCCTACGTCTAAAGGATAGGGGACGACCTTCGTCCTTTCTCTCTATTCTACGGCGGTCAGGTTTCGAGTCTTACTCAATGTTCACACCTTACAACACAGCCAAGAACTCCTTCTTTGCAGATCCATTTTGAACTCCTTCAAAATCTTGTCACGGTATGTATTCATTTGAAAGTACCATTAAGCGTTTTGATCTATCCTTATAGATCTTGATGCTCAATGCTCAAGTAGCTTAATCCAGGCTTTCCATTGAAAAACACTTTCCAAATAACCCTATATGCTTTCCAGAAATTCTACGTCATTTCTGATCAACAATATGTCAACAACATATACTCATCAGAAATTCTATAGTGCTCCCACTCACTTCTTTGGAAATACAAGTTTCTCATAAACTTTGTATACACCCAAAATCTTTGATCATCTCATCAAAGCATACATTCCAACTCCGAGATGCTTACTCCAGTCCTTAGAAGGATTGCTGGAGCTTTGCATACTTATTAGCATCTTTCAGGATTGACAAAACCTTCCGTTTGTATCACATACAACCTTTCCTCAAGAAAATCGTCGAGGAAACAATGTTTTGACATCCTATCTGCAAGATTTCATAAATAATGCAGTAATCGCTAATATAATTCCAACAGACTCTTAGCATCGCTACGAGTGAGAAAGTCTCACCGTAGTCAACTCCTTGAACTTGTCGGAAAACATCTTAATGACAAGTCAAGCTTTCTTAATGGCGATACTTACCATCATTGTCCGTCTTCCTTTTAAAATCCATATGTACCTAACAGCCTTACGACCATAAAGTAGTTCTTCCAAAGTCTACACTTTGTTTGCATATATGGATCCTCTCTCAGATTATATGGCCTCGAGCCATTTATCGGAATCCTGGCCCACCATCGCTTCTCCATAGCTCGTAGGTTCATTGTTGTCTAGCAACATGACTTCCAAGACAGGATTACGTACCACTCTGAAGTAGTACGCATCCTTGTCATCCCACGAGGTTTGGTAGTGACTTGATCAGAAGTTTTATGATCACTATCATAAGCTTCCACTTCAGTTGGTGTAGGTGCCACAGGAACAACTTCCTGTGCCCTGCTACACACTAGTTGAAGTGAAGGTTCAATAACCTCATCAAGTCTCCACCATCCTCCCACTCAATTCTTTCGAGAGAATCTTTTCCTCGAGAAAGTACCCGATTCTAGAAACAATCCCTTATTGCTTTCGGATCTGAGACAGGAGGTATACCCAACTGTTTTGGGTGTCCTATGAAGATGCATTTATCTTCTTTGGGTTCGAGCTTATCAGCCTGAAACTTTTTCACATAAGCGTCGCAGCCCCAAACTTTTAAGAAATGATAGCTTAGGTTTCTCTAAACCATAGTTCATACGGTGTAATCTCATCGGAATTACTTGGTGCCCTATTTTAAAGTGAATGTGGTTGTCTTTAATGCCTAACCCATAAACTATTGTGGTAATTCGATAAGAGACATCATGGTATGCATCATATCCAATAGGGTGCAGCTATGATGTTCGGACACACCATCACACTATGGTGTTCCAGGCTGTATTAGTTGTGAAACAATTTCCACAATGTCTTAATTCTGTGCCAAACTCGTAATTCAGATATTCATCTCTATGATCATATCATAGATATTTTATCCTCTTGTCACGACGATCTTTCAACTTCACCCTGAAATTACTTGAACCTTTCAATAATTCAGACTCGTGATTCATCAAGTAAATATACTCAACATCTACTCAAATCATCTGTGAAGTAAGAACATAACGATATCCACTACATGCCTCAGCACTCATTAGACTGCACACATCAAAAAAAATGTATTACTTCCAACAAGTTGCTTTCTAGTTCCATTTTACTGAAACCGAGGCTTTCAGTCATCTTGCCCATGTGGTATGATTTGCATGTCTCAAGTGATTCAAAATCAAGTGAGTCCAAACGATCCATCTGTATAGAGTTTCTTCATGCATATCTACCAACAAACATGGTTCGCATATCTCAATCCTTTCAAAAATGAGTGAGTCCAAAGATCCATCAACATGGAGCTTCTTCATGCGTTTTATACCGATATGACTTAAGTGGCAGGGACACAAGTAGGTGGTACTATCATTACTATCTTATATCTTTTGGCATGAACATGTGTATCACTACGATCGAGATTCAATAAACCATTCATTTTAGGTGCAAGACCATTGAAGGTATTATTCAAATAAACAGAGTAACCATTATTCTCCTTAAATGAATAACCATATCGCGATAGACATAATCCAATCATGTCTATGCTCAACGCAAACACCAAATAACAATTATTTAGGTTTTAATACCAATCTCGATGGTAGAGGGAGCATACGATATTTGATCAACCTTGGAAATACTTCCAACACATATCGTCATCTCACCTTTTAGCTAGTCTCCGTTTATTCCGTAGCCTTTTGTTTCGAGTTACTAACACTTAGCAACCGAACCGGTATCTAATACCCTGGTGCTACTAGGAGTACTAGTAAAGTACACATCAACACAATGTATATCCAATATACTTCTATCGACTTTGCCAGCCTTCTCATCTACCAAGTATCTAGGGTAATTCTGCTCCAGTGGCTGTTCCTCTTATTACAGAAGCACTTAGTCTCGGGTTTGGGTTCAACCTTGGGTTTCTTCACTAGAGCAGCAGCTGAATTGCCGTTTCATGAAGTATCCCTTCTTGCCCTTGCCCTTCTTGAAACTAGTGGTTTCACTAACCATCAACAATTGATGCTCCTTCTTGATTTCTACTTTTGTGGTGTCAAACATCGCGAATATCTCAAGGATCATCATATATGTCCCTGATATATTATAGTTCATCATGAAGCTCTAGCAGCTTGGTGGTAATGACTTCAGAGAAACATCACTATCTCATCTGGAAGATCAACTCCCATTCGATTCAAATGATTGTTGTACTCGGACAATCTGAGCACAAGCTCAACAATTGAGCTTTTCTCCCTTAGTTTGCAGGCTAAGAAAATCGTCGGAGGTCTTATACCTCTTGACGTGGGCACGAGCCTGAAATCCCAATTTCAGCCCTCGAAACATCTCATATGTTTCGCGACGTTTCAAAACGTCTTCGGTGCCTCAACTCTAAACCGTTTAACTGAACTATCACGTAGTTATCAAAATTTGTATGTCAGATGTTCCCAACATCTACAGACGATGTTCGAGGTTTAGCACACTGAGCAGTGCATTAAGGACATAAGCCTTCTATGAAGCAATGAGGACAATCCTCAGTTTACGGACCTAGTCCGCATAATTGCTACTATCATCTTTCAACTAAATTTTCTCTAGGAACATATCCAAACAGTAGAACTGAAGCGCGAGCTACGACATAATTTGTGAAGACCTTTTGACTATGCTCAGGATAATTAAGTTCATCTTATGAACTCCCACTCAGATAGACATCCCTCTAGTCATCTAAGTGATTACATGATCCGAGTCAACTAGGCCGTGTCCGATCATCACGTGAGACGGACTAGTCAACATCGGTGAACATCTTCATGTTGATCGTATCTTCTATACGACTCATGTTCGACCTTTCGGTCTCTTGTGTTCCGAGGCCATGTCTGTACATGCTAGGCTCGTCAAGTCAACCTAAGTGTTTCGCGTGTGTAAATCTGTCTTACACCCGTTGTATGTGAACGTTAGAATCTAACACCCGATCATCACGTGGTGCTTCGAAACAACGAACTGTCGCAACGGTGCACAGTTAGGGGGAACACTTTCTTGAAATTATTATGAGGGATCATCTTATTTACTACCGTCGTTCTAAGTAAACAAGATGCAAAAACATGATAAACATCACATGCAATCAAATAATAGTGACATGATATGGCCAATATCATATAGCTCCTTTGATCTCCATCTTGGGGCTCCATGATCATCTTGTCACTGGCATGACACCATGATCTCCATCATCATGATCTCCATCATCATGATCTCCATCATCGTGTCTTCTTGAAGTTGTCTCGTCATCTATTACTTCTACTACTATGGCTAACGCTTTAGCAATAAAGTAAAGTAATTACATGACGTTTAAGTTGACACGCAGGTCATAAATAAATAAAGACAACTCCTATGGCTCCTGCCGGTTGTCATACTCATCGACATGCAAGTTGTGATTCCTATTACAAGAACATGATCAATCTCATACATCACATATATCATTCATCACATCCTTTTGGCCATATCACATCACATAGCATACCCTGCAAAAACAAGTTAGACGTCCTCTAATTGTTGTTTGCATGTTTTACGTGGCTGCTATGGGTTTCTAGCAAGAACGTTTCTTACCTACACAAAAACCACAACGTGATATGCCAATTGCTATTTACCCTTCATAAGGACCCTTTTCATCGAATCCGATCCGACTAAAGTGGGAGAGACAGACACCCGCTAGCCACCTTATGCAACTAGTGCATGTCAGTCGGTGGAACCTGTCTCATGTAAGAGTACGTGTAAGGTCGGTCCGGGCCGCTTCATCCCACGATGCCGCCGAATCAAGATAAGACTAGTAATGGCAAGCATATTGAACAAAATCAACGCCCACAACTACTTTGTGTTCTACTCGTGCATAGAAACTACGCATAGACCTAGCTCATGATGCCACTGTTGGGGAACGTAGCAATAATTCAAAATTTTCCTACGTGTCACCAAGATCAATCTATGGAGTCATCTAGCAACGAGGGAGGATTGGATCTACATACCCTTGTAGATCGCGCGCGGAAGCGTTCAAGAGAACGGGGTTGATGGAGTCGTACTCGTCGTGATCCAAATCACCGATGATCCTAGCGCCGAACGGACGGCACCTCCGCGTTCAACACACGTACGGAGCAGCGACGTCTCCTCCTTCTTGATCCAGCAAGGGGGGAGGAGAGGTTGATGGAGATCCAGCAGCACGACGGCGTGATGGTGGAAGTAGCGGGATTCCAACAGGGCTTCGCCAAGCGCTGCGGGAGGAGGGAGATGTGTCATGGGAGGGAGAGGGAGGCGCCAGGGCTTAGGTATGGTTTCCCTCCCTTCCCCCCACTATATATAGGGCCAAGGGAGAGGGGAAGGGCGCAGCCTTGCCCCTTCCTCCAAGGAAGGGTGCGGCCAAGGGGGGGAGGAGTCCATCCTCCCCAAGGCACCTCGGAGGTGCCTTCCCCCTTTAGGACTCTCCCTTTCCCCCCTCTCTTGGCGCATGGGCCTCTTGGGGCTGGTGCCCTTGGCCCATATAGGCCAAGGCGCACCCCTACAGCCCATGTGGCCCCCCGGGGCAGGTGGCCCCACCCGGTGGACCCCCGGGACCCTTCCGGTGGTCCCGGTACAATACCGGTGACCCCGAAACTTGTCCCGATGGCCGAAATAGCACTTCCTATATATAATTCTTTACCTCCGGACCATTCCGGAACTCCTCGTGACATCCAGGATCTCATCCGGGACTCTGAACAACTTTCGGGTTACCGCATACTAATATCTCTATAACCCTAGCGTCACCGAACCTTAAGTGTGTAGACCCTACGGGTTCGGGAGACATGCAGACATGACCGAGATGACTCTCCGATCAATAACCAACAGCGGGATCTAGATACCCATGTTGGCTCCCACATGTTCCACGATGATCTCATCGGATGAACCACGATGTCAAGGACTTAATCAATCCCGTATACAATTCCCTTTGTCTAGCGATACGATACTTGCCCGAGATTCGATCGTCGGTATCCCGATACCTTGTTCAATCTCGTTACCGGCAAGTCTCTTTACTCGTTCCGTAACACATCATCCTGTCATCAACTCCTTTATCACCTTGTGCACATTATGATGATGTCCTACCGAGTGGGCCCAGAGATACCTCTCCGTTTACACGGAGTGACAAATCCCAGTCTCGATTCATGCCAACCCAACAGACACTTTCGGAGATACTTGTAGTGTACCTTTATAGCCACCCAGTTACGTTGTGACGTTTGGCACACCCAAAGCACTCCTGCGGTATCCGGGAGTTGCACAATCTCATGGTCTAAGGAAATGATACTTGACATTAGAAAAGCTTTAGCATACGAACTACATGATCTTGTGCTAGGCTTAGATTGGGTCTTTGTCCATCACATCATTCTCCTAATGATGTGATCCCGTTATCAATGACATCCAATGTCCATGGTCAGGAAACCGTAACCATCTATTGATCAACGAGCTAGTCAACTAGAGGCTTACTAGGGACATGGTGTTGTCTATGTATCCACACATGTATCTGAGTTTCCTATCAATACAATTCTAGCATGGATAATAAACGATTATCATGAACAAGGAAATATAATAATAATCAATTTATTATTGCCTCTAGGGCATATTTCCAACAAATTCCACCACCGCAACTTTCTGTATCCATGAGATCCCATCTTGGGGCCTGTTCCGGAGCTCCGCCGGAGAGGGCCGTCATCACGGGGGGCTTCTACATCATCATAGCCTCTCCGATGAAGTGTGAGTAGTTTACCTCAGACCTTCGGGTCCATAGTTAGTAGCTAGATGGCTTCTTCTCTCTTTTTGGATCTCAATACAAAGTTCTCCCCCTCTCTTGTGGAGATCTATTCGATGTAATCTTCTTTTTGCGGTGTGTTTGTTGAGACCGATGAATTGTGGGTTTATGATCAAGTCTATCTATGAATAATATTTGAATCTTCTCTGAATTATTTTATGTATGATTGGTTATCTTTGCAAGTCTCTTCGAATTATCCGTTTGGTTTGGCCAACTAGATTGGTAGTTCTTGCCATGGGAGAAGTGCTTAGCTTTGGGTTCGATCTTGCGGTGTCCTTTCCCAGTGACAGAAGAGGCAGCAAGGCACGTATTTTATCGTTGCCATCGAGGATAACAAGATGCGGTTTATTTCATATTGCATGAATTTATCTCTCTACATCATGTCATGTTGCTTAAGGTGTTACTCTGTTTTTAACTTAATACTCTAGATGCATGCTGGATAGCGGTCGATGAGTGGAGTAATAGTAGTAGATGCAGAATCGTTTTGGTCTACTTGTCACAGACGTGATGCCTATATACATGATCATGCCTAGATATTCGCATAACTATGCTCAATTCTGTCAATTGCTCAACAGTAATTTGTTCACCCACCGTAGAATACTTATGCTCTTGAGAGAAGCCACTAGTGAAACCTATGGCCCCCGGGTCTATTCTCATCATATCAATCTCCATCACTTTAATCTTGCTTTGCTTTTTTTACTTTGCCTTTACTTTTTACTTTGCATCTTTATACCAAAAATACCAAAAAATATTATATCTATCAGATCTCACTCTCGTAAGTGACCGTGAAGGGATTGACAACCCCTAATCACGTTGGTTGCGAGTAGCTACCGTTTTGTGCAGGTACGAGGGACTTGAGCGTGGCCTCCTACTGGATTGATACCTTGGTTCTCAAAAACTGAGGGAAATACTTACGCTACTTTGCTGCATCATCCCTTCCTCTTCGGGGAAAACCACCGCAAGCTCAAGACATAGTAGAGTGCGGAGACGCCATGGTGAGCAAGCTGGCCAACATCTCCTGGCCAAAAGGCACTTTCGTGGAGTTTGTCAAGGAATGGTAGAAACAATGGTTCTATGTTACAGAACCCCACGATGCCACCTGGGCCGCGATTGCCAAATTCAACTCCGAAGCTCCCATGCGGCTCACCTCTTGGGTTGAGAAGAGCCTGAACTGGTGTTCGTCAAATGAGTTAACAACGCTACAAACGCGCATTCAAAGCATGGTGGACAAGGATGTCAAACTTGTCGATGTAATCAGGTGATGCTAGTTCGCCGAATTGTCCCTTGCCAAAGCCGAAGTCACTATCTATGGGAGTTTAATCCGAAGAAGCACCAAACTCTAGAGAGGCTCTTCGAAACAAGCCATGAAGACGCCTGGAAGTTGCTCTTCAAGGGCAACGAGACACCGCCGGCCACAACCTCGGACCGCGGGTACAACATCAATCGCTCCGCCAGCAAGGTAAATCTTTACTGCATCCTTTACTTGCTTGTTTCAAGGATGATATCTAAGCTTTTATTATCATGGCTTCTTCAGGAGTGGATGGAGAAGGCGAAGCGGATCCAATGTCCGGCTCCGCTGGCTGAAGAACCGGTCATCCCGCGTTTCGCGAAGATGCTGGTGCCGGTGCCCTATAAGGCGTTGGAGAAGAAGGCCAAGGGGGTCCGGAGTGGCCCCGCCGCAAGGGCGCTTCGGACGGGACGTCCGAAGACAAGACCCGCTCCTCCGTCGCCGAAGATGACGACGATGAGGAGGAGGAGAACAACCCTCCCCCTGATGAGGGGAGTAAGAAGAGGGCGGCTTCCACAAATCTGGAGGCGGAGACGTCCAAGAAAGGGAAGAGCTCCCTTGCGGATAACTCCGCGTGGGACGTCGACAACAGTCCGGAGAGACGACCCCGCACTAAGCCTCGGGCCGCATCGGAAGTGCTAAAACTCATATCCGCCCATAAACCAAGTCTTTCCTCTTCGTTGTATTGATATAATTAGTTATGCTATTACAGTCCAACCCATGACAGCTCCGAGCGATCCTCATCACAAGGTTCGCTGGACTCAAAGGTGATGGCCAGCGATTCACCGCAGGCCGCTCACTCCCCCAAGGCCAAGGACAATGCGGAGGTGCTGTCCCGAAGGACTGTTCCAAGCGGGGGAGAGGATCCGGAGGCGCCAGAAGGCGAAACCCCCGTCGTCGGACACTAGGGGGAATCAATCCCCATGGAGACTGGTGGGGAGGGCCATATTCAGTTCGGCCCTCAGCCGGACTGAATTCCAGAGACCGATGCGGCTCCGGAATATGGCACGCAACCTTCTTCGAAAGAAGGGGATGCTTATTCCGCCAATGACCCCTGTCCAACCAGGGGCACCGGACAATCTGCTGTAAGCGCTGTGAGGCGCTTCCATTGTGGATGAGCACCGTGTCCTTATGGGCATGGTAATTGAAAGGGTTCAGTCTGTCAATAGCGGACTAACCGAAGCCTGCAGCAGCCTGCTGACAGGTTTTGAGGTAAAGCGACGCAAAAAAGAGAAAATCTCAATGTAGACAGTAGCCCCTGAGACAGTGTCCAGTGTTCGGAAAGAAAAAGGCGGATAGAGGATCAATCTCCTATTGCAGGAAACTAACTATTTTTTCTGAAATGTAAACACAGGCGTCACTGTTGGCTGCAGCCTCGCATACTGCTGAAGTCTCCGGACTGAAGCAGAAACTGGCGGAGGCCGAGGAGGAGCTAGGCCAGGTGAAGATGCATCTCCAGGAAAAACAAGGTAAGTAATAACCTGTTATGTATTCGAAAAAAGGTAAAATGATATGCAGTGACCGAAATGCCATGATGTGTACAGAGGCGACGACCAAGGTCGAGGCCCTAAAAAAGGCCCTGGCCAAAGTCGAAGGGAAGGCTATCAAGGAGCAGGTCACTCGGAAGAAGCTCAAGGCCCGGGTCAACGAGGTCCAACAGGAGCTCGAGGACGCGGAGAAGAAGTGTGAGGCCTTGGAGCGCGATGCATCGGTTCAAGAGACCGAACTCGCCAAGGCTCGTCAGAGTGCGGAGGTAGCCCGGAATGAGGCCCAGGGCGCCCTCCAGGAGATCCAGGAGGCCAGGAAGATCACGGCGGGTAAGGAATTCAATATGAAAAGCAAGAATGTGAAGATGAAATATCGTTTACTAACCCGGATTCGGAGTTCTCCAGGCGCTTTTACTGATCTGCCATTAAGTGTCGCTGACGCTGCAGAGTTCTTCCGAGCCGAAGAAGGGGGCTCCACGGAGAAGCTGTTCTGGTCGCAATATCTTATGCCAGAACATCCGGTGCCCTTCAGCGATCAGCTAAAACAGTTGGTCGAGCTGCATAGGGTGGCCGAACTGGCCATGAAGGATTTAATAATCCGGTTGTGGCCAGCCGAAGCTATACCGGCAGTTACTTCGGCCTCGTGAAGCGATTGGTGGGTGCCTGTCCTCGGCTGGACGTCGTTAAGCGGCCCGTCTGCATCGAGGGCGCACGCCTGGCCTTCTCCTATTGCAAGGTCTGGTGGGTGAAGCTGGACGCTCTCAAATTAGCGACCGAGGGGCCGCCGGAGGGCAAGGAGCACCGCACACCCAAGCGATACTTCGGCGATGTCTTGGAGGGGTCCCGCATTGTTGCGGATCATTGTGCGAACGACACTATCTTTGAATGAATGTATTCGAGTTCCCTCTACCATGTATGATAAAACAAAGTGATTGTGCAATATAATGCTTGTTATGTTTTTAAATTTTTACTTCTTGTGCGACCGTGTTGTATGAAATCTGAGGGTTGACCAGTCGTCGGCTTCTGCCCCCATGTAGGTAGTACGGGGGTGTTCGGGATGGAATCTAAACAATCTTGATCCAATTAGATGGTCCTTGAAGGAGTTGTTTAGCGCAACGAACCAGGTAACCAGACTATGCGGCTGTAACACCCTCACTTAGCCATAAGAGTTTGACAATAAAAACATGGGCGCAGCCCCTAGTATCCGAACTAGAGTGTTATAAGCGTCTGACCGGGAAGTACCAATCCTTCGCATAATGCGCAAGAAATCTCCAACGATTTGTAACCTTCGAACAGCTGACCGGGTCTCGCTGCATCATGACAGTCAGTTTTTGGCTTTCTCTACTGAGGTGCTCCTTTTGATAAACCAAGGCACAATCGAAGTAGTTCTCCCTTTACTACCTTAGCCGATATAGCGGAACGTAAGGTAGCAAGCACAGGAGCCGGGCAACCCAACTATTGACCAAAGACATGATTCAGAGCCAATGCATATAATACTAAATTCGGGGTGCCGAACTATACTTATAAAAAGTGTTCGGACTTTTATTGCCATAATGTGGGGTGCTATGAAGCCCCTGGAAAACATCAAATGTACCAAAGTGTACGGGTGCTACCTGATAGGGTTATCCATAGGGGAGCTGAGAGAAAAAAGAGAAAGAAAACAGAAAAGGTAAAATGGTAAAAAGCTGGGGTCATAAAGCTCCAGCCGCAAACTGTTCTCATTGTAATTTAATTAGTACATCAAGGCGCATTGATACAGGTAGTGTGATAAGCAACATGCTATTTGACATGCCGAAACCAAGGGAGAGCTGCATGTGGGTCCTGAAAAACAGGTAGAGTTATCGTTAACGGAATCACCTAAAAAGTCCCCCATATGTCTGCGTTTCTTGCCATATTGGTGTGTTTATCCTTCAAGAGGACCGATGAACAGACCGCCAGATGGGGCCTGTGAGATTGAGACCTAAAAAGGAAACAAGTAAAAGTGAAAGTATGTGTGTATCCGATGTCGGTTGAGCCGTACTATGGACCACAAGCTAGCTATGCCTCCGTCGATGCCCATGGGATGTTGAGTGCGTAGTTATGTATGCGCGGCACGAATGCCACCACTTGATCAAGACTGAGATGGAGGCCGGATTGCTAGTCGAGCTCCTGACGAGCCGAGCTCTCCTGCTGCAGAGTAGTTTGGACCCTCTTAACGGTGTCCGTGGGCTCGGCAGCCGAATTAAGATTCTGCTTGAGAAGGTCGCTCTGTACTTCTGCTGCTAAGGCAGCTGTGTGCTCTTCTGTACGGAGGGAGCGTTCCGTATTTCCATCGACCATTATGACGCCGCGTGGACCGGGCATCTTGAGCTTGAGATAAGCATAGTGTGGTACTGCGTTGAATCGAGCAAACGCAGTTCGTCCGAGCAGTGCGTGATAGCCGCTGCGGAAGGGGACGACATCGAAGATTAATTCCTCGCTTCGGAAGTTGTCCGGAGATCTGAAGACAACCTCTAGTGTGATTGAGCCCATACATCGGGGCCCTACACCTGGTATGACTCCTTTGAAGTTAGTCCTAGTGGGCTTGATCTATGATGGGTTAATGCCCATTTTTCGCGATGTATCCTGATAGAGCAGATTGAGGCTGCTACCTCCGTCCATAAGGACACGAGTCAGGTGGAACCCATCAATTATTGGGTCTAGGACTAGTGTCGCTGAGCCAGCGTGATGGATACTAGTCGGATGATCCCGGCGATCAAAGGTGATCGGGCATGACAACCATGGATTAAATTTTGGGGCGACTGGCTCTATCGCGTAGACGTCCCTGAGTGCACGCTTGCGCTCCCTCTTGGGGATGTGGGTAGCGTATATCATGTTCACCGTTTTGACCTGAGGGGGAAACTTATTTTGTCCCCCTGTGTTTGGTTGTCGGGACTCTTCGTCATCGTCCTCGCTTTGCCATCCCTTTTCCCTGTTCCCAGCATTTAATTTGCCAGCCTATTTATCAAAAAACCAGCAATCTCTATTTGTATGATTGGGTGGTTTGTCCGGGGTGCCATGAATCTGGAACGGATGATCAAGTATGCGGTCCAAGCAGGATGGGCCTGAATTATCTTTTGGAACGACTTCTTCCGCTGACTGAACTTAGAGCCACTGAATCTGGAATTGACCGCCGTATCCTCGGTGTTGTCACTGTTGTTTCGACGCTTGTATCTGTTGCGTTGAGACTTATCTTTGTTATTTTTAAATTCAGGGGTGCCGGCATCGCTTGCATTGTTTTTTCTACGGGCCAACCAACTGTCCTGGCCCGCACAAAAGCGGGTCATGAGTGCCGTGAGGGCCGCCATGGATTTTGGCTTTTCTTGGCCGAGGTGGCGAGCGAGCCATTCGTCGCGAATGCTGTGTTTGAAGGCTGCTAGGGCTTCGGCATCCGGACAATCGACGATTTGGTTCTTTTTAGTTAAGAACCTAGTCCAGAATTTCCTGGCAGACTCTTTGGGCTGTTGAACTATATGGCTTAAGTCATCGGCGTCCGGAGGTCGAACATATGTACCTTGGAAGTTATCGAGGAAGGCCTCTTCCAAGTCCTCCCAGCTGCCAATAGAATTTTCAGGCAGACTGTTGAGCCAATGCCGAGCTGCCCCCTTGAGTTTTAAAGGGAGGTATTTGATGCCATGGAGGTCATCACCGCGAGCCATATGAATAAGGAGAATGAAGTCTTCAATCCACACAGCGGGGTCCGTGGTTCCATTGTATGATTCTATATTCACGGGTTTGAACCCTTATGGGAATTCATGATCCATGACCTCATCAGTGAAGCAATGAGGGTGTGCGGCGCCTCTATATCGGGCCGTATCGCGACGTAGCTCTGATGGAGTCCGTCTGTGGTTTTCAGCCCGCGCATGACTAAGTTTGTCACGTCCGAATAGGTGGCCATTGTCGCGTGTCGAGGCACGTCCTCATGATCCGTAGATTTATCTGGTATGTCCTGCTTTATTGTTTAGGTTTTACCAGAGGTCATATGTATGGCCGTGGGCTAATTTACCTCTACCTGTGCAATGAGGCAGGGCGGGCTGGTGTTCGGTGTGAGTTTCCGTTTCGTCCCGACCACGTGGTGGTCGGTCAGCCACATTGTACGATGGTGGTATGTATTCCGGCGCCTCCTCGTCAAACTGAGGTACCAATTTGCACTTTGGGTAGCTTTTGGTTGGGCGCTTGAGGCCGTATTCTTCGGCTGCTAGGACATCGATCCATTTGTCATTGAGCAGATCTTGGTCAACTTGAAGCTGTTGTTGCTTCTTTTTCAGGCTCCTTGCGGTGGCTATTAGCTGGCGCTTGAAGCGCTCCTACTCAAGAGGTTCCTCAGGCACAATGAAATCGTCGGTGTCGAGGCTCACCTCATCCCCAAAGAGCGGAAGATAACTTCCGTCCTCTGAGTCTTCGTGCGTGGCATGTTTACCAGGGCTAACCTGCCCATCTTCCTGTTCATCTTGTTCATTAGCTGTTTCAATGGGGTCTTCTTGTCTTCGGCACCTTCTGGAGTTTTATCTTCTCATGTGCCGGTGTTGTTGTCTTTACTGCGGCGTGACTTAGAGCGGCGCCGCTGACACCGACGCTTGGATTGTATTTCGGAAGGTTTATCCTCAGCTGGATCTTCCTTGTCATCACCGTTGTTCTCCTTTGGTGCATCCACCATGTATACATCATATGAGGAAGTGGTCATCCAGCGTCTGGTGAACGGTGGGTTCTGGGCCTCTTCTTCTCCGGCATCATTGTCAATACCGTCGATGTCCTCCGAGTCGTAGTCAAGTGTGTCGGTCGAATCCTCGACCATGGCTATGAAGTGGGTGGCGGGTGGGAAGCAAAATTCTCCACCGTCATCTCCTAGTTCGGACCGGATAGAGTTCGGCTATGAGTCCTCCGTCAAGGACAGGTTTTTTAATGAGTTTAGAATGTCGCCCAAAGGCGAGTGCTGGAAGATGTCTGCGGCGCTGAATTCGAAGATCGATAAACGATCAAGTTCGGCGTCCGCGGGCTCACATGGTTTGGAACTTACGGCCAAAGACGAGTCCGGAGTTCCAGTGGCACAGGTATCGTGTGAGATCAAGTCTATGTGCAGCTCCAACGCAGGGGAATCTATGGCCTTCGTGGCGGGGTTGAGCTTCTCGTCCTTGGATGGCGCAGTCTGCTCTGGATCTAAGGCCAGAGCGTTTACGGGAGTTGTCTCCTGGATGCATTCCAATGACAGATTTAGGCCATGTCTCTCGGAGTGACCAGGAGTGGTAGCCACGGTCTCGAATCCGGCGAAGATCAAGTCCCCACGGATGTCCGCAACGTAGTTCAAGCTCCCAATCTGACCTGATGGCCAGGGGCGTAGCTTTCGATCTGCTCCCGATGGCCAAGCGAGCGGGCCCACAGAGCGAAGCCGCCGAACACGAAGATCTGTCCGGGGAGGAAAACTCCCCCTTGGGCAGCATTGTTGTAGATGGTTGAAGGAGCCATCGAACCTCTTGATGACAGCACAGTGGAACTCTCAATGAAAGCACCAATGTCGGTGTCAAAACCGGCGGATCTCAGGTAGGGGGGTCCTGAACTGTGCGTCTAAGGTCGATGGTAACAGGAGACAGGGGACACAATGTTTTACCCAGGTTCGGGCCCTCTCTATGGAGGTAATACCCTATGTCCTGCTTGATTAATCTTGATGAATATGAGTATTACAAGAGTTGGTCTACCACGAGATCGTAATGGCTAAACCCTAGAGGCCTAGCTTGTGTGGTTATGGTAATGTCTCTCCTCCAGACTAAGTCCTCCGGTTTATATAGACACCGGGAGGATCTAGGGTTACACAAGGACGGTTACAAAGAAAGGAATCTACATATTTGGTCGCCAAGCTTGCCTTCCACGCCAAGGAGAGTCCCATCCAGACACGGGTGCAGTCTTCGGTCTTCGTATCTTCACAGCCCATTAGTCCGGCCCATGGCTAACAGGCCGGACGCCCAAGGACCCCTTAGTCCAGGACTCCCTCACCCCTAAAAGAAATAAATTCTTCTATTCGTTCCACATCATAATAATCATATATACCTCTAGCATAAGAAGCCAAGGTTTCATTATCATTAAATTCGCATGAATAGGAAAGGTGTGGAACTTCAATCTTAGGGAAACAAGTATAATAATATCTCAAGCATAGATTCCAAGCATACCATTGCAACATTTCAGTTTGATCCCATAAAAGTTTTAGCTTTTGAGTCAAGCGATAATCCCTAAAGTATTCATGTAGATCCAACGTTACTCCTATTATTAAGTTGAATGGAGTTTTCTCAGGATTATCAAAGTAGTGCATAATATTTTTCACATAACGAGCATCGAGGGTTTTAGGAGGTTCCCCATCTCCATGAGTAGCAAGTACCACTAATTTTTTGGTGTTTCATGTTCCATATCCATAACTAAAGATCGAGAACAACTTAGAACAGGAAATAAAAACTACTTAGTGATAAAGCAAACAAGCACACACGAGAATATTCACCCCACGCTATTGCTCCCCGGCAACGGCGCCATAAAAAGGTCTTGATAACCCACAAGTATAGGGGATCGTTTGTAGCCTTTTTCGATAAATAAGAGTGTCGAACCCAACGAGGAGCTAAAGGCAGAACAAATATTCCCCCAAGTTCTATCGACCACCGATACAACGCTATGCACACTTGATGTTTGCTTTATCTGAAACAAGTATGAAACTATTTTGTAGGTGTGATGCTAGGACTACTTTGCAAGAATAAAACTAGTAGTACTTTGCAAGATAATAAAAGTTAGGTGTTTAGTAAAAGGGTTTGTGTCAACAAGAAAGTTATTTGTCCCTAGGCAATCGATAACAAGTATCGGTAATCATTCTTGCAACTTTATATGAGGGACAGGCATGAGCTAACATACTTTCTCTACTTGGATCATATGCACTTATGATTGGAACTCTAGCAAGCATCCGCAACTACTAAAGATCATTAAGGTCGTGAAACCCAACCATAGCATTAAGTATCAAGTCCTCTTTATTCCCATACGTCATACCCCACCTACTCGGGTTTAAGTTTCTGTCACTCTCGCAACCCACCGTAAGCGAACCATAAACATATTGCAACACCCTACAGCGGGGGCCCATCACGTTTGCACGAGAATGGAGGGCACCGTTCTTGGTGTCAAAACCGGCAGATCTCGGTTAGGGGATCCCAACTGTGCGTCTAAGGATCGAAGGTAACAGGAGACAGGGACACGATGTTTACCCAGGTTCGAGCCCTCTTGATGGAGGTAATACCCTACTTCCTGCTTGATTGACTTTGATGAGTATAGGGGTTACAAGAGTTGATCTACCACGAGATCGTAATGGCTAAACCCTAGATGTCTAGCCTATATGATTATGATTGCCTCTACGGACTAAACCCTCTAGTTTATATAGACACCTGAGGGGGCTAGGGTTGTACAGAGTCGGTTTTACAGAGAAAGGAATCTTCATATCAGCACGCTAAGCTTGCGTTCCACGCCAAGGAGAGTCCTGTTACCTCTTGAGCATGCATTGGTTTTCCCTTGAAGAGGAAAGGGTGATGCAGCAAAGTAGCATAAGTTATTCCCTTAGTTTTTGAGAACCAAGGTATCAATCCAGTAGGAGAGTACACGCAAGTCGCCTAATACCTGCACAAACAAACAAGAACCTCGCAACCAACACGATAAAGGGGTTGTTAATCCCTTCACGGTCACTTACGAAAGTGAGATCTGATAAAGATAATAAGATAAATATTTTTGGTATTTTTGTGGTATAGATTGGAAAATAAAGATTGCAAAATAAATAGTAAACTAGAATTGTACATCGGAAACTTATATGATATAAAGTAGACCCGGGGGCCATAGATTTCACTAGTGGCTTCTCTCAAGATAGCATGTATTACGGTGGGTGAACAAATTACTGTCGAGCAATTGATAGAAAAGTGCATAGTTATGATGATATCTAAGGCAAAGATCATGAATATAGGCATCATGTCCGTGTCAAGTAGACCGAAATGATTCTGCATCTACTACTATTACTCCACACATCGACCGCTATCCAGCATGCATCTAGAGTATTAAGTTCATAAGAACGGAGTAACGCATTAGGCAAGATAACATGATGTAGAGGGATAAACTCAAGAAATATGATATAAACCCCATCTTTTATCCTCGATGGCAACTATACAATATGTGTCGTTTCCCTTTCTGTCACTGGGATCGAGCATCGCAAGATTGAACCCAAAGCTAAGCACTTCTCCTATTGCAAGAAAGATCAATCTAGTAGGCCAAACTAAACCGATAATTCGAAGAGACTTGCAAAGATATCAAATCATGCATATAAGAATTCAGAGAAGAATCAAATAATATTCATAGATAATCAAGTTCGTAAACCCACAATTCATCAGATCTCGGCAAACACACTGCAAAAAGAGTTACCTCGAATAGATCTCCAAGAAGATCGAGGAGAACTTTGTATTGAGATCCAAAGAGAGAGAAGAAGCCATCTAGCTAATAACTATGGACCTGAAGGTCTTTGGTAAACTACTCACACATCATCGGAGAGGCTATGGTTTTGATGTAGAAGCCCTTCGTGATCGAATCCCCCTCCGGCAAATTGCCGGAAAAGGCCCCAAGATGGGATCTCATGGGTACAGAAGGTTGCGGTGGTGGAAAATGTGTTTTGTTGCTCTCCCCCAAGGTTTCAGGGTATAAGAGTATATATAGGCGAAAGAAGTAGGTTGGTGGAGCTGCGACGGGCCCACGAGGGTGGGGGCGCGCCACCCTACCTCATGGCTGCCTCGCTGCTTCCTTGACGTCCACTCCAAGTCTCCTGGATCAAGTTTGTTCCAAAAAAGATCCTCACGAAGGTGTCATTCCGTTTGGATTCCATTTGATATTCCTTTTCTGCGAAACACTGAAATAGGCAAAAAAGATAGCAACTTGCACTGGGCTTTCGGTTAATAGGTCAGTCCCAAAAATAATATAAAAAGGTATAATAAAGCCCATTATATATCCAAAACAAATAATATAATAGCATGGAACAATAAAAAATTATAGATACGTTGGAGACGTATCAAGTCCCATACGGACACGAGGGAAGGCCTTCTATCTTGTATCTTCATGGCCCATCTGTCCAGCCCACGTCACATAGCCCGGACACCCGAGGACCCCATAATCTAGGACTCCCTCAGTAGCCCCTGAACCAGTCTTCAATGACGATGTGCCCGCATGCAAATTGTCTTCGGCATTGCAAGGCGGGTTCCTCCTCCGAACACTTCAAAGTAGTTGACCACCAGCACTATATCCGGCTCTGTACAATAGTCACAATCCTTAAACATAAAGGTAAAATACAGATAAGTTCTGTCTTTTGATGATTTTACGGACAAGATGTTATGTCCGTCCATTTTATTTTTTCGAACCGTTTTCAGCCTCCCGTTTCGCGTTTCAAGATGCAACCACCGATGACACGTCTTGTCAAAGCAGAGATCGTGCCCCCTTATTACAGGATTCTCATCAATACGGGTTTGGGAAACCCCACCGTGCCGTCTGCACGACCCCTTGGGAATAGGTGAGTTTTAAGGCTTAAGAGGGGCGCTTGATATTCACGGCCTTTATAAGAGGATAAGGATCTGTCTTTTTACCCCACGCCTTCTTCCTCAGCACTCCCATCGTCAAGCTCCAGCGCCTGAGTATCAATATTTCCCCTCGCCCCTCCCCCAACCTCTTCGGCCCTGGCCGGATCTGGCTCCCAAGGCAAATGGATGGCCTCCTCCGTCATGGAGGAGAACGTTAAGGAGCTCCGGGTGGCAGGGTACTTGACCGCAGAGATCACACATAGGCTTCCCGCCCCAGAGTAGGTCATCCCCTCTCCAGGACCGGGCTAAAGAGTGGTATTTATCCGCCACTTCATCCACGGACTGGGCTTTCCCCTCCACCCCTTCGTCTGCGGTCTTATGTTCTACTACGGGCTGAATTTCCACGAGCTAGCCCCAAACTCTTTCCTTCACATCTTGGTGTTTATCATCGTGTGTGAAGCACTCCTCCGCATCCCTCCACACTTCGGCTTCTGGCTCAAGGTTTTCAATGTAAAGCCGAAGGTGGTCAGCAAACATCATGCGTAGTGCAGCGGTGCAATGATAAGCAAGCTCCCCAATACCACATGGCCAAAGGGAACCTTTGTGGAAACCGTAAGGGAATTGCAACAAGAGTGGTTTTATATCACCAAACCCCGTGGCACCAAGTGGGTAGCCATTCCCGAATTCAAATCTGGTCCGCCTATGCGACTCGCATCATGGATCAACAAGGGCCTGGACTAGGAGTCCACTAATGAGGTACTGGTGCTGCAGCAGCGCATCAAGAACATAATGGACAAAGGCACCGATCTCTCCAACGTGATCCAGGTGATGCTCTGCCGTCGATGCCTCCCTGATACGTCTCCAACATATCTATAATCTTTGATTGTTCCATGCTATTATATTATCCATCTAGGATGTTTTATATGCATTTATATGCTATTTTATATGGTTTTTGGGATTAACATATTAACCTAGAGCCCAGTGCCAGTGCCAGTTTCTGTTTTTTTCTTTTTCTTTTTGAGTTTTACAGAAAAGGAATACCAAATGGAGTCCAATGGACGTGCCATTTTTTGATGATTTTTTATGGACCAAACGAAGCCCCCGCAGTAAAAGAGTTGGGCCAGAAGAGTCCTGGGCCGTCCACGAGGGTGGGGGGCGCACCCTACCCCCGCCCCCCGGGTGCGCCGCCCTATCTCGTGGACGACTCGGGGACCCCCCTGACTTGTTCCCGACACCAAAAATTCCTATAAATACTGAAACCTCCAGAAAATAACCTAGATCGGGAGTTCCACCGCCGCAAGCCTCTGTAGCCACTGAAAACCAATCTAGACCCGTTCTGGCACCCTGCAGGAGGGGGGAATCTCTCTCCGGTGGCCATCTTCATCATCCCGGCGCTCTCCATGACGAGGAGGGAGTAGTTCACCCTCGGGGCTGAGGGTATGTACCAGTAGCTATGTGTTTGATCTCTCTCTCTCTCTCTCTCTCGTGTTCTTGATTCGGCTCGATTTTGATGTATCGCGAGCTTTGCTATTATAGTTGGATCTTACGATGTTTCTCCCCCTCTACTCTCTTGTAATGGATTGAGTTTTCCCTTTGAAGTTATCTTATCGGATTGAGTCTTTAAGGATTTGAGAACACTTGATGTATGTCTTGCATGTGCTTATCTATGGTGACAATGGGATATTCACGTGATCCACTTGATGTATGTTTTGGTGATCAACTCGCGAGTTTTGTGACCTCGTGAACTTATGCATAGGGGTTGGCACATGTTTTCATCTTGACTCTCCGGTAGAAACTTTGGGGCACTCTTTGAAGTTCTTTGTGTTGGTTGAATAGATGAATCTGAGATTGTGTGATGCATATCGTATAATCATACCTACGGATACTTGAGGTGACATTGGAGTATCTAGGTGAAATTAGGGTTTTGGTTGATTTGTGTCTTAAGGTGTTATTCTAGTACGAACTCTAGGATAGATTGAATGGGAAGAATAGCTTCGTGTTATTTTACTAGGGACTCTTGAATAGATCGATCAGAAAGGATAACTTTGAGGTGGTTTTGTACCCTACAATAATCTCTTCGTTTGTTCTACTCTATTAGTGACTTTGGAGTGACTCTTTGTTGCATGTTGAGGGATTGTTATATGATCCAATTATGTTATTATTGTTGAGAGAACTTGCACTAGTGAAAGTATGAACCCTAGGCCTTGTTTCGAAGCATTGCAATACCATTTTCGCTCACTTTTATCATTAGTTACCTTGTTGTTTTTATATTTTCAGATTACAAAAACCTATATCTACCATCCATATTGCACTTGTATCACCATATTCTCGTCGAACTAGTGCACCTATACAATTTACCATTGTATTGGGTGTGTTGGGGACAAAAGAGACTCTTTGTTATTTGGTTGCAGGGTTGTTTGAGAGAGACCATCTTCATCCTGCGCCTCCTACAGATTGATAAACCTTAGGTCATCCACTTGAGGGAAATTTGCTACTGTCCTACAAACCTCTGCACTTGGAGGCCCAACAACGTCTACAAGAAGAAGGTTGTGTAGTAGACATCAAGCTCTTTTCTGGCGCCATTCCTAGGGAGGTTAGTGCTTGAAGGTATATCTTTAGATCTTGCAATCAAATCTTTTTGTTTCTTGTTTTATCACTAGTTTAGTCTATAAAATAAAACTACAAAAAAATGGAATTAAGGTTGCCTCATGTTCTTCATCTTTTTAATGTCTTTCGTGAAAATAAGGATTCCGATAATTGTGCCAAAGTGTTAAGAAGAACGTATTAAAATGTTTGGCACTAAATCTTTGGATGATGAGCATGATTGCAATGTTGTTAGTATGAATTCTTTGAATATCCATGATGCTAATGATATGCAAGGCCACAAGTTCGGGGATGCTATGTTTGATGAATATGATATTTTTAGTCCCCCAAGTTTTGATGAGAAAATTTATTATGATGATAGAATGCCTCCTATTTATGATGATTATGTTGATGAAAGTGGTTTCGGAGAGGTCATGACTTTATTTAGTGATGAATCCACTATTTCGGAAGAGGTTCCAATTGATTATGAGAACAAAGTTGCTATCTATGATGATTATTGTGATCACATGTATGCTATAAATAATAATGATAACCATCAAACTTGTCATCTTGATTTTAATTTTCAATTTGATTATGCCTCACATGATAGTTATTTTGTAGAACTTGCTCCCACTATTATGAATGAGAAGAATTTTGCTTATGTGGAGAGTAGTAAAATTTCTATGCTAGTGGATCATGAAAATAATGCTTTATGTGATTGTTATATTGTTGAATTCATTCATGATGCTACTAAAAATTATTATGAGGGAGGAATATATGCTTGTAGGAATTGCAATAATATCAAGTTTCCTCTCTATGTGCTTAAAGTTTTGAAGTTATGCTTGTTTTCCTTTCCTATGCTAGTTGATTCTTGTTCCCATAAATTGTTTGCTCACAAAATCCCTATGAATAGGAAGTGGGTTAGACTTAAATGTGCTAGTCATATTCTTCATGATGCTCTCTTTATGTTTCAATTCTTATCTTTTATGTGAGCATCATTGAAATCATCATACCTAGCTAGGGGCGTTTGCTACCTCTTGAGCACTTGCGTTGGTTTTCCCTTGAAGAGGAAAGGGTGGTGCAGCAAAGTAGCGTAAGTATTTCCCTCAGGTTTTGAGAACCAAGGTATCAATCCAGTAGGAGGCTACGCACGAGTCCCTCGCACCTACACAAAACAAATAAATCCTCGCAACCAAGGCGATAAGGGGTTGTCAATCCCTACACGGTCACTTACGAGAGTGAGATCTGATAGATATGATAAAATAATATTTTTGGTATTTTTATGATAAAGATGCAAAGTAAAATAAAAGCAATGAAAATAACTAAGTATTGGAAGATTAATATGATGAAGATAGACCCGGGGGCCATAGGTTTCACTAGTGGCTTTTCTCAAGAGCATAGATATTTTACGGTGGGTGAACGAATTACTGTTGAGCAATTGACAGAATTGAGCATAGTTATGAGAATATCTAGGTATGATCATGTATATAGGCATCATGTCCAAGACAAGTAGATCGACTCCTGCCTGCATCTACTACTATTACTCCACACATCGACTGCTATCCAGCATGCATCTAGAGTATTAAGTTCATAAGAACAAAGTAACGCCTTAAGCAAGATGACATGATGTAGAGGGATAAATTCATGCAATATGATAAAAAACCCATCTTGTTATCCTCGATGGCAACAATACAATACGTGCCTTGCTGCCCCTACTGTCACTGGGAAAGGACACCACAAGATTGAACCCAAAGCTCAGCACTTCTCCCATTGCAAGAAAGATCAATCTAGTAGGCCAAACCAAACTGATAATTCGAAGAGACTTACAAAGATAACCAATCATACATAAAAGAATTTAGAGAAGATTAAAATATTGTTCATAGATAATCTTGATCATAAACCCATAATTCATCGGTCTCAACAAACACACCGCAAGAAGAAGATTACATCGAATAGATCTCCACAAGAGAGGGGGAGAACTTTGTATTGAGATTCAAAAAAGAGAGAAGAAGCCATCTAGCTAATAACTATGGACCCGTAGGTCTGAGGTAAACTACTCACACTTCATCGGAGAGGCTATGGTGTTGATGTAGAAGCCCTCCGTGATCGATGCCCCCTCCGGCGGAGCTCCGGAACAGGCCCCAAGATGGGATCTCGTGGATACAGAAAGTTACGGCGGTGGAATTAGGGTTTTGGCTCCGTATCTGATCGTTTGGGGGTACGTAGGTATATATAGGAGGAGGAAGTACGTCGGTGGAGCAACAGTGGCCCACGAGGGTGGAGGGTGCGCCTGGGCGGGTAGGCACGCCCCCCTACCTCGTGGCCTCCCTGTTGGTTGCTTGACGTAGGGTCCAAGTCTCCTGGCTCATGTTCAGTGAGAAAATCATGTTCCCGAAGGTTTCATTCCGTTTGGACTCCGTTTGATATTCCTTTTCTTCGAAACTCTAAAATAGGCAAAAACAACAATTCTGGGCTGGGCCTCCGGTTAATAGTTTAGTCCCAAAAATAATATAAAAGTGTATAATAAATCCCAATAATGTCCAAAACACTAGATAATATAGCATGGAGCAATAAAAAATTATAGATACGTTGGAGACGTATCAAGCATCCCCAAGCTTAATTCATGCTCATCCTCGAGTAGGTAAATGATAAAAACAGAATTTTTGATGTGGAATTCTACTAGGCATAATCTCAATGTAATTCTTCTTAATTGTGGCATGAATATTCAGATCTGAAAGGTTCAAGATAAAAGTTTAATATTGACATTGAAATAATAATACTTCAAGCATACTAACTATGCAATTATGTCTTCTCAAAATAACATGGCCAAAGAAAGTTCATCCCTACAAAATCATATAGTTTAGTCATGCTCCATTTTCGTCACACAAGAATGCTCTCATCATGCACAACCCCGATGACAAGCCAAGCAATTGTTTTATACTTTAGTAATCTCAAACTTTATAAACCTTCACGCAGTACATGAGCGTGAGCCATGGATATAGCACTATGGGTGGAATAGAGTATAATGATGGGGGTTATGTGGAGAAGACAAAAAGGAGAAAGTCTCACATCAACAAGGCTAATCAATGAGCTATGGAGATGCTCATCGATTGATGTTAATGCAAGGAGTATGGATTGCCATGCAACGGATGCACTAGAGCTATAAATGTATGAAAGCTCAACAAAAGAAACTAGTGGGTGTGCATCCAACTTGCTTGCTCATGAAGACCTAGGGCACTTGAGGAGGCCCATTGTTGGAATATACAAGCCAAGTTCTATAATGAAAATTTTCCACTAGTATATGAAAGTGACAAAACAAGAGACTCTCTATCATGAAGATCATGGTGCTACTTTGAAGCACAAGTGTGTAAAAAGGATAGTAGCATTGTCCCTTTGGGGGGGCTTCATTTTTTTATTTGGCCTTTCTATTTTTTTATTGGGACAATGCTCTATTAAATGATGATCATCACACTTCTATTTATTTACAACTCAATGATTACAAGTCGATACTAGAACAAGGTATGACTCTATATGAATGCCTCCGGCGGTGTATTGGGATATGCAATGAATCAAGTGTGACATGTATGGAAAATTATGAACGGTGGCTTTGCCACAAATACGATGTCAACTACATGATCATGCAAAGCAATATGACAATGATGAACGTGTCATGATAAACGAAATGGTGGAAAGTTGCATGGCAATATATCTCGGGATGGCTATGGAAATGACATAATAGGTAGGTATGGTGGCTGTTTTGAGGAAGATATAAGGAGGTTTATGTGTGAAAGAGCGTATCATATCACGGGGTTTGGATGCACCGGCGAAGTTTGCACCAACTCTCAATGTGAGAAAGGGCAATGCACGGTACCGAAGAGGCTAGCAATGATGGAAGGGTGAGAGTGCGTATAATCCATGGACTCAATATTAGTCATAAAGAACTCACATACTTATTGCAAAAATCTACAAGTCATCAAAAACCAAGCACTACGCGCATGCTCCTAGGGGGATAGATTGGTAGGAAAAGACATGCTCGTCCCCGACCGCCACTCATAAGGAGGACAATCAAAGAACACCTCATGTTTCAAATTTGTTACACAACGTTTACCATACGTGCATGCTACGGGACTTGCAAACTTCAACACAAGTATTTCTCAATTTTACAACTACTCAACTAGCACAACTTTAATATCACTACCTCCATATCTCAAAACAATCATCAAGCATCAAACTTCTCTTAGTATTCAACACACTCATAAGAGAATTTTATTATTAATCTTGTATACCTAGCATATTAGGATTATTTAAGCAAATTACCATGCTATTTAAGACTCTCAAAATAATCTAAGTGAAGCATGAGAGATCAATAGTTTCTATAAAACAAATCCACCACCGTGCTCTAAAAGATATAAGTGAAGTACTAGAGCAAAACTATATAACACAAAAGATATAAGTGAAGCACATAGAGTATTCTAATAATTTCCGAATCATGTGTGTCTCTCTCAAAAGGTGTGTACAGCAAAGATGATTGTGGTAAACTAACAAATAAAGACTCAAATCATACAAGACGCTCCAAGCAAAACACATATCATGTGGTGAATAAAAATATAGCTCCAAGTAAAGTTACCGATAGAAGTAGACGAAAGAGGGGATGCCATCTTTGGAAGGCAATCCATAAGTGGCTCTCATAATAGATTGATAAGGTAATTTAATTTTCTTTCTAGGAAAGTGTTCCATGCCTTTCCTTAACGGAAATTGGAATCTAATATTTACTTCCTTCATATCAATAATTGCACCAATCGTTCTAAGGAAAGGTCTACCAAGAATAATAGGACATGAAGGATTGCAATCTATGTCAAGAACAATAGAATCTACGGACACATGATTCCTATTTGCAACAATAAGAACATCATTAATTCTTCCCATAGGTTTCTTAATAGTGGAATCCGCAAGGTGCAATTTTAGAGAGCAATCATCAAAATCACGGAAACCTAACAAATCACATAAAGTCTTTGGAATCGTGGAAACACTATCACCCAAATCACACAAAGCATAGCATTCATGATCTTTAATTTTAATTTTAATAGTTGGTTCCCACTCATCATAAAGTTCTCTAGGGATAGAAACTTCCAACTCAAGTTTTTCTTCATAAGATTGCATCAAAGCATCAATGATATGTTTAGTAAAAAGCTTTATTTTGGCTATAAGCATGAGGAGAATTTAGCACGGATTGCAACAAGGAAATACAATCTATCAAAGAGCAATTATCATAATTAAATTCCTTGAAATCCAAAATAGTGGGTTCATCAATATTTAAAGTTTTGACTTCCTCAATCCCACTTTTAACAATTTTAGCATCAAGATCTAAAGACTCTGAATTTTTGGAACGCCGTCTAGGTAAAGGTGGATCATAATCAGTCCCATCATTATCAAGATTAATATTGCAAAACAAAGATTTAATAGGGGACACATCAATAACTTTTAGATCTTCATCTTTATTATCATGGTCTTCCGGCTTAGCGGCCATCTTATTAACTAAGGTAGCCTGCTTATCTGAAACTTCAGCTATCAACTTCTCAAGACAAGCGATTTGGGATCTCAAACCATCAAATTCTTTAGACATATCATCGAGCTCTTTATTCATATAACTCATTAAGCTTTTTTGATCCTTAAGCTCATTTCTAAAGAAACTATTATGCTCAAATTGCAAGACCATAAAACTCCTATCGTTGCTTTCGATTTCTTCTAACGTTTTAAGGTGAAGATCACCAAATCGGGGAAGAGCCATCATGACAAGCAATAAATCCAACACACAAGCAAACAAGAAATGGGAAAAAAGACAAATAGGAAAGAGAGGGAGGATAGAGAGAGGAAGGGCGAATAAAACGGCAAGGGTGAAGTGGGGGAGAGGAAAACAAGAGGCAAATGGAAAATAATGTAATGCGGGAGATAAGGGTATGTGATGGGTACTTGGTATGTTGACTTTTGCGTAGACCTCCCCGGCAACGGCGCCATAAATCCTTCTGTCTACCTCTTGAGCACTTGCGTTGGTTTTCCCTTGAAGAGGAAAGGGTGGTGCAGCAAAGTAGCGTAAGTATTTCCCTCGGTTTTTGAGAACCAAGGTATCAATCCAGTAGGAGGCTAAGCGCGAGTACCTCGCACCTACACAAAATAAATAAATCCTCGCAACCAACGCGATAAGGGGTTGTCAATACCAACACACTCACTTACGAGAGTGAGATCTGATAGATATGATAAGATAATATTTTTGGTATTTTTATGATAAATATGCAAAGTAAAATAAAAGCAATGAAAATAACTAAGTTTGGAATATTAATATGATGAAGATATATCCGGGGGCCATAGGTTTCACTAGTGGCTTCTCTTAAGAGCATAGATATTTTACGGTGGGTGAACGAATTACTGTTGAGCAATTGACGGAATTGAGCATAGTTATGATAATATCTAGGTATGATCATGTATGTAGGCATCATGTCCAAGACAAGTAGACCGACTCCTGCCTGCATCTACTACTATTACTCCACACATCGACCGCTATCCAGCATGCATCTAGAGTATTAAGTTCATAAGAACAAAGTAACGCCTTAAGCAAGATGACATGATGTAGAGGGATAAATTCATGCAATATGATTAAAAAAATCATCATGTTATCCTCGATGGCAATAATACAATATGTGCCTTGCTGCCCCTACTGTCACTGGGAAAGGACACCACAAGATTGAACCCAAAGCTAAGCACTTCTCCCCTTGCAAGAAAGATCAATCTAGTAGGCCAAACCAAACTGATAATTCTAAGAGACTTGCAAAGATAACCAATCATACATAAAATAATTCAGAGAAGATTCAAATATAGTTCATAGATAAACTTGATCATAAACCCACAATTCATCGGTCTCAACAAACACACCGCAAAAGAAGATTACATCGAATAGATCTCCACAAGAGAGGGGGAGAACTTTGTATTGAGATCCAAAAAAGAGAGAAGAATCCATCTAGCTAATAACTATGGACCCGTAGGTCTGAGGTAAACTACTCACACTTCATCGGAGAGGCTATGGTGTTGATGTAGAAGCCCTCCGTGATCGATGCCCCCTCGGGCAGAGCTCCGGAACAGGCCCCAAGATGGGATCTCGTGGATACAGAAAGTTATGGCGGTGGAATTCGGGTTTTGGCTCCGTATCTGATCGATTGGGGGTACATAGGTATATATAGGAGGAAGAAGTACGTCAGTGGAGCAACAGGGGGCCCACGAGAGTGGAGGGCACACCTGGGGGGTAGGCGCACCCCCTACCTCGCGGCCTCCCTGTTGGTTGCTTGACGTAGGGCCCAGGTCTCCTGGATCATGTTCGGTGAGAAAATCACGTTCCCGAAGGTTTCATTCCGTTTGGACTCCGTTTGATATTCCTTTTCTTCGAAACCCTAAAATAGGCAAAAAAAACAACAATTCTGGGCTGGGCCTCCGGTTAATTGGTTAGTCCCAAAAATAATATAAAAGTGTATAATAAAGCCCAAAAATGTCCAAAACAGTAGATAATATAGCATGGAGCAATCAAAAAATTTCGATACGTTCGAGACGTATCAGCGTTAAACGATAGCGCTTGTTGGGAGGCAACCCAATTTTATTTTTGTTCTTTGCCTTTTGCTCATGTTTAGTAATAAATAATCTATCTAGCCTCTGGTTAGATGTGGTCTTATGTTTGTGCCAAGTAGAGCCTTTAGGATCTTCTTGGGTGATTGTTGTTTGATCTTGCTGATAAAAACAGAAAGTATGTGCTCAGGAAAATAATTATCATTTTTTACCAGAGAGTGATAAAATACCAATTACAACTGAAGTAGATCATTATACAAATTGTCCTGGTCTTCCTAATTTTTCAGAATTTTTTGAGTTACAGAAGTATTTGAAACCTCTAGATTGCTACAGACTGTTTTGTTTTTGATAGATTTTGTCTTCTATGTGTTGTTTGCTTATTTTGATGAATCTATGAGTAGTATCGGAGGGTATGAACCATAGAGAAGTTGGAATACAGTAGATATTACACCAATATGAATTTAGAATGAGTTCACAACAGTACCAAAAGTGGTGATTTATTTTCTTATATTAACGGAGCCTAAGAGTTTTCTGTTAAGTTTTGTGTTGTGAACTTTTCAAGTTTTGGGTACAGATTCGATGGACTACGGAATTAGGAGTGGCAAGAGCCTAAGCTTGGGGATGCCCAAGGAAACCCAAGGTAATATTCAAGGACAACCAAGAGCCTGAGCTTGGGGATGCCCCGGAAGGCATCCCCTCTTTCGTCTTCGTTCATTGGTAAGTTTACTTGTGGCTATATTTTTATTCACCACATGATATGTGTTTTGCTTGGAGCGTCATTTTATTTTATTTTTTTGCTTTCTATTTGAATAAAATACCAAGATCTGAAATTCTTAAATGTTAGAGAGTCTTCACATAGTTGCATAATTATTCGACTACTCATTGATCTTCACTTATATCTTTTGGAGTAGTTTGTCGTTTGCTCTAGTACTTCACTTATATCTTTTTAGAGCATGCCGGTAGTTTTATTTTGAAAAATTGTTGAACTATCATGCTTCACTTATATTATTTTGAGAGTCTTTAGAACAGCATGGTAATTTTCTTTGGTTATGAAATTAGTCCTAATATGATGGGCATCCAAGTTGGGTATAATAAAAACTTTCATATAAAGTGAATTGAATACTATGAGAAGTTTGATACTTGATAATTGTTTTGAGATATAAAGATGGTGATATTAGAGTCATGCTAGTTGAGTAATTGTGAAATTGAGAAATACTTGTCTTGAGGTTTGCAAGTCCCGTAGCATGCACATATGGTAACCGTTGTGTGACAAATTTGAAGCATGAGGTGTTTTTTGATTGCCTTACTTATGAGTGGCGGTCGGGGACGAGCGATGGTCTTTTCCTACCAATCTATCCCCCTAGGAGCATGCACGTAGTGCTTGGTTTTTATGACTTGTAGATTTTTGCAATAAGTATGTGAGTTCTTTATGACTAATGTTGAGTCCATGGATTATATGCACTCTCACCCTTCCATCATTGCTAGCCTCTTCGGTACCGTGCATTGCCCTTTCTCACCTCGAGAGTTGGTGCAAACTTCGTCGGTGCATCCAAACCCCGTGATATGATACGCTCTATCACACATAAGCCTCCTTATATCTTCCTCAAAACAGCCACCATACCTACCTATTATGGCATTTCCATAGCCATTCCGAGATATATTGCCATGCAACTTTCCACCGTTCCGTTTATTATGACACGCTCCATCATTGTCATATTGCCTTGCATGATCATGTAGTTGACATCGTATTTGTGGCTAGGCCACCATTCATTTTTCATACATGTCACTCTTGATTCACTGCATATCCCGGTACACCGCCGGAGGCATTCACATAGAGTCATATTTTGTTCTAAGTATCGAGTTGTAATCCTTGAGTTGTGAGTAAATAAAAGTGTGATGATCTTCATTATTAGAGCATTATCCCATGTGAGGAAAGAATGATGGACACTCTGATTACCCCATAAGTCGGGATGAGATTCCGGATGAAAATATATATATATATAAGAGGCCAAAGAAGACCAAATAAAAAAAGTGGCCATAAAAAGAGAAAAAAAGGCCCAAATAAAGAACGAGAGAAAAAGAGAGAAGGGGCAATGTTACTATCCTTTTTCCACACTTGTGCTTCAAAGTAGCACCATGATCTTCATGATAGAGAGTCTCTTATTTTGTCACTTTCATATACTAGCGAGAATTTTTCATTATAGAACTTGGCTTGTATATTCCAATGATGGGCTTCCTCAAAATGCCCTAGGTCTTCATGAGCAAGCAAGTTGGATGCACACCCACTTAGTTTCTTTTGTTGAGCTTTCATATATTTATAGCTCTAGTGCATCTCTTGCATGGCAATCCCTAACTCCTTCCATTGACATCAATTGATGGGTATCTCCATTGCCCGTTGATTAGCCGCGTCAATGTGAGACTTTCTCCTTTTTTGTCTTCTCACACAACCTCCATCATCATATTCTATTCCACCCATAGTGCTATGTCCATGGCTCGCGCTCATATATTGTGTGAAAGTTGAAAGAGTTTAAAAAGGCTAAGTATGAAACAATTGCTTGGCTTGTTATCGGGGTTGTGCATGATGGGAGCATTTTGTGTGACGAAAATGAAGCATGGCCAAACTATATGATTTTGTAGGGATAAGCTTTCTTTGGCTATGTTATTTTGAGAGGACATAATTGCTTGGTTAGTATGCTTGAAGTATTATTGTTTTTGTGTCAATATTAAACTTTTGTCTTGAATCTTTTGGATCTGAATATTCATGCCACAATAAAGAAAATTACATTGAAAATTATGTTAGGTAGCATTCCACATCAAAAATTCTGTTTTTATCGTTTACCTACTCGAGGACGAGCAGGAATTAAGCTTGGGGATGCTTGATACGTCTCCAAGATTTTTTTATTGTTCCATGCTATTAGATTATCCATCTAGGATGTTTTATATGCATTTATATGCTATTTTATATGAATTTTGGGACTAACCTATTAACCTAGAGCCCAGTGCCAGTTTCTGTTTTTTCCTTGTTTTTGAGTTTTATAGAAAAGGAATACCAAACGGAGTCCAATGGACGTGCCAATTTTTGATGATTTTTTATTAACCAAAAGAATCCCTCGGGGTAAAAGAGTCCCGGACCGTCCACGATGGTGGGGGGTGCGCCCTACCCCCCCCCCCCCCCCGGCACGCCGCCCTATCTCGTGGACGACTTGGGGACCCCCTGACTTGTTCCCGACGCCAAAAATTCCTATAAATACTGAAACCTCCAGAAAATAACCTAGATCGGGAGTTCCGCCACCGCAAGCCTCTGTAGCCACCGGAAACCAATCTAGACCCATTCCGGCACCCTGCCAGAGAGGGGAATCCCTCTCCAGTGGCCATCTTCATCATCCAGTCGCTCTCCATAATGAGGAGGGAGTAGTTCACCCTCGGGGCTGAGGTTATGTACCCGTAGCTATGTGTTTGATCTCTCTCTCTCTCTCGTGTTCTTGATTCGGCACGATCTTGATGTATCGTGATCTTTGCTATTATAGTTTGATCTTATGATGTTTCTCCCCCTCTACTCTCTTGTAATGGATTGAGTTTTCCCTTTGAAGTTATCTTATCGGATTGAGTCTTTAAGGATTTGAGAACACTTGATGTATGTCTTGCATGTGCTTATATGTGGTGACAATGGGATATTCAGGTGATCCACTTGATGTATGTTTTGGTGATCAACACGCGAGTTCCGCAACCTCGTGAACTTATGCATAGGGGTTGGCACACGGTTTCGTCTTGACTCTCTGGTAGAAACTTTGGGGCACTCTTTGAAGTTCTTTGTGTGATGCATATCGTATAATCATACCCACGGATACTTGAGGTGACATTGGAGTATCTAGGTGACATTAGGGTTTTGGTTGATTTGTGTCTTAAGGTGTTATTCTAGTACGAACTCTAGGATAGATTGAACGGAAAGAATAGTTTCGTGTTATTTTACTACGGACTCTTGAATAGATCGATTAGAAAGGATAACTTTGAGGTGGTTTCGTACCCTACATTAATCTCTCCGTTTGTTCTCTGCTATTAGTGACTTTGGAGTGACTCTTTGTTGCATGTTGAGGGATTGTTATATGATCCAATTATGTTATTATTGTTGAGAGAACTTGCACTAGTGAAAGTATGAACCCTAGGCCTTGTTTCGAAGCATTGCAATACCGTTTTCGCTCACTTTTATCATTAGTTAACTTACTGTTTTTATATTCAGATTACAAAAACCTATATCTACCATCCATATTGCACTTGTATCACCATCTCTTCGCCGAACTAGTGCATCTATACAATTTATCATTGTATTGGGCGTGTTGGGGACACACGAGACTCTTTGTTATTTGGCTGCAGGTTTGTTTGAGAGATACCATCTTCATCCTACGCCTCCTACTGATTGATAAACCTTAGGTCATCCACTTGAAGGAAATTTGCTACTATCCTAAGAACCTCTGCACTTGGAGGCCCAACAACGTCTACAAGAAGAAGGTTGTGTAGTAGATATCACTCCCCTGCCAGCGCCGGAAGACCCGTATGTGGGAATTCAACCCGGAGGGCCCTCGAACTCTGCAACATTTCTTTGGCATAACACACAAAGGGATCTGGAAGTTACTCTTCAAGGCCCGGGAAAAGAGGTGGCCCAGGAAGACCGGAGACATCGGGCTCGACATCGCACATCCTGCTTCTCCGGTAAGCGTTCTATTTCCGAACATAACTTGGATCCCTCAATCAAAGGGGCATGCTAAGTTTGAATTCCTTATTTAGGGCTGGACAACCAAGGTGGAGCGGATAAGGTGTTCGGCTCCTCTGCCCAAAAACCCAGCCAATCCTCTATTAACAAGAATGCTGGTCCTGGTGCCATACCAGGTGCCGGTGAAGAAGGACAAGAAGAAGAGAGAGGGGGGCACTTCAGACGCAATGTCCGGAGAAGCTGAAACCCAAACCTCTCACGAGGGCGACGATGACGAGGACGAGGAGGAGGACGTAGAAGATCCTCCCCGCAAGGGTAAGAAAAGGGCGGCCTCGAAGACCTGGAGGCCGAAGCATCCAAGGGTAACAAGATCATCCTCTCCGATGACTCGGAATCAGATGTCAAGGCCATCCCGAAGCATCGTCACCGAACAAAGCCCAAAGCTGACTGATACGTCTCCAACGTATCTATAATTTTGGATTGCTCCGTGCTATATTATCTACTATTTTGGACATTATTGGGCTTTATTATCCACTTTTATATTATTTTTGGGACTAACATATTAATCAGAGGCCCATCCCAGAATTGCTGTTTTTTTGCCTATTTTAGGGTTTCGAAGAAAAGGAATATCAAACAGAGTCCAAACGGAATGAAACCTTCGGGAACGTGATTTTCTCAACGAACATGATCCAGGAGACTTGGACCCTACATCAAGAAATAAAGGAGGAAGCCACGAGGTAGGGGGCGCGCCTACCCCACCAGGCGCGCCCTCCACCCTTGTGGGCCCCCTGTTGCTCCACCGACGTACTCCTTCCTCCTATATATACCTACGTACCCCCAAACGATAAGATACGGAGCCAAAACCCTAATTCCACCATCGTAACTTTCTGTATCCACGAGATCCCATCTTGGGGCCTGTTCCGGAGCTCCACCGGAGGGGCATCCATGACGGAGGGCTTCTACATCAACACCATAGCCTCTCCGATGAAGTGTGAGTAGTTTACCTCAGACCTTTGGGTCCATAGTTATTAGCTAGATGGCTTCTTCTCTCTTTTTGGATCTCAATACAATGTTCTCCCCCTCTCTTGTGGAGATCTATTCGTTGTAATCTTCTTTTTGCGGTGTGTTTGTTGAGAGCAATGAATTGTGGGTTTATGATCAAGATTATCTCTGAACAATATTTGAATCTTCTCTGAATTCTTTTATGTATGATTGGTTATCTTTGCAAGTCTCTTTGAATTATCAGTTTGGTTTGGCCTACTAGATTGATCTTTCTTGCAATGGGAGAAGTGCTTAGCGTTGGGTTCAATCTTGCGGTGTCCTTTCCTAGTGACAGTAGGGGCAGCAAGGCACGTATTGTATTGTTGCCATCGAGGATAACAAGATGGCGTTTTTATCATATTGCATGAATTTATCCCTCTACATCATGTCATCTTGCTTAAGGCGTTACTCTGTTTTCATGAACTTAATACTCTAGATGCATGTTGGATAGCGGTCAATGAGTGGACTAATAGTAGTAGATGCAGGCAGGAGTCGGTCTACTTGTTTCGGACGTGATGCCTATATACATGATCATACCTGGATATTCTCATAACTATGCTCAATTCTGTCAATTGCTCAACAGTAATTCGTTCACCCACCGTAAAATACTTATGCTCTTGAGAGAAGCCACTAGTGAAACCTATGGCCCCCGGGTCTATCTTCATCATTTCAATCTTCCAATACTTAGGTATTTCCTTTGCTTTTTACTTTGCTTTTATTTTACTTTGCATCTTTATCACAAAAATACCAAAAAAATATTATTCTATCATATCTATCAGATCTCACTCTCGTAAGTGATCATGAAGGGATTGACAACCCCTTATCGCATTGGTTGCAAGGAGTTATTTGTTTTGTGCAGGTACGAGGGATTTGGGTGCAGCCTCCTACTGGATTGATACCTGTTCTCAAAAACTGAGGGAAATACTTACGCTACTTTGCTGCATCATCCTTTCCTCTTCAAGGAAATCCAACGCATTGCTCAAGAGGTAGCAACAAGAATTTCTGGCGCCGTTGCTGGGGAGGTTCGCGCAAGTCAAGATTTGACTCTCGGCAATGAGCCATTTCTGGCGCCGTTGCCGGGTAGTCTACGCAAAAGTCAGCATACCAACTACCCATCACAACCCTTATCTCCCACATTACAGTATTTGCCATTTGCCTCTCGTTTTCCTCTCCCCCACTTCACCCTTGCCATTTTATTCGCCCTCTCTCTCTCTATCCTCCCTCTCTTTCTCTATTTGCCTCTTTTTGCTCGCTTGCTCTTTGTTTGCTTGTGTGTTGGATTGCTTGCTTGTCACGATGGCTCAAGATAACACTAAATTGTGTGACTTTACCAATACCAACAACAATGATTTTATTAGCACTCCGATTGCACCTCTTACTGATGCTGAATCTTGTGAAATTAATGCCGCTTTGCTGAATATTGTCATGAAAGATCCGTTTTCCGGCCTTCCTAGTGAAGATGCCGCTACCCATCTAAATAGCTTCGTTGATTTGTGTGATATGCAAAATAAGAAAGATGTGGACAATGATATTGTTAAGTTGAAGCTATTTCCTTTTTCGCTTAGAGATCGTTCTAAAGCTTGGTTTTCGTCTTTGCCTAAAAATAGTATTGATTCTTGGAACAAGTGCAAAGATGCTTTTATCTCTAAGTATTTTCCTCCCGCTAAGATCATCTCCCTTAGAAACAATATTATGAATTTTAAGAAACTTGATCATGAACATGTTGCACAAGCTTGGGAGAGAATGAAATTAATGATACATAATTGCCCTACTCATGGTTTGAATTTGTGGATGATTATACAAAATTTTTATGCCAGATTGAATTTGCTTCTAGAAATCTTTTAGATTCGGCCGCGGGAGGCACTTTTATGGAAATCACTTTAGTAGAAGCTACTAAACTCCTAGATAATATTATGGTTAATTATTCTCAATGGCATACTGAAAGATCTACTAATAAAAAGGTGCATGTGATAGAAGAAATTAATGTTTTGAGTGGAAAGATGGATGAACTTATGAAATTATTTGCTAGTAAGAGTGTTTCTTCTGATCCTAATGATATGCCCTTGTCTAATTTCATTGAGAATAATAATCAATCTATGGATGTGAATTTTGTTGGTAGGAATAATTTTGGTAACAACGCGTATAGAGGAAACTTTAATCCTAGGCCTTATCCTAGTAATCCCTCTAATAATTATGGAAATTCCTGCGACAACTCTTATGGAAATTTCAATAAGATGCCCTCTGAATTTGAGAATAGTGTTAAGGAATTTATGAATTCGCAAAAGAATTTCAATGCTTTGACTGAAGAAAATTGCTTAAAGTTGATGATTTGGCTAGGAACGTTGATAGAATTTCTCTTGATGTTGATTCTTTAAAGCTTAGAACTATTCCTCCTAAGCATGATATCAATGAGTCTCTCAAAGCCATGAGAATTTCCATTGATGAGTGCAAAGAAAGAACCGCTAGGATGCGTGCTAAGAAAGATGCCTTTATAAGAGCGTGTTCTTCTAGTTCTTATGAAAATAAAGATGAAGATCTAAAAGTTATTGATGTGTCCCCTATTAAATCTTTGTTTTTCAATATGAATCTTGATAATGATGGGACTGAATATGATCCACCTTTACCTAGAAGGCGTTCCAAAAATTTGGAGTTTTTAGATCTTGATGCTAAATTTGATGAAAGTGGGATTGAAGAAATTAAAACCCTAGATGTTGCTAAACCCACTATTTTGGATTTCAAGGAATTTAATTATGAAAATTGCTCTTTGATTGATTGTATTTCCTTGTTGCAATCCATGCTAAATTCTCCTCATGCTTATAGTCAAAATAAAGCGTTTACTAAACATATCGTTGATGCCTTGACGCAATCTTATGAAGAAAAACTTGAGTTGGAAGTTTCTATCCCTAGAAAACTTTATGATGAGTGGGAACCAACTATTAAAATTAAGATTAAAGATCATGAGTTCTATGCTTTATATGATTTGGGTGCTAGTGTTTCCACGATTCCAAAGACTTTGTGTGATATGTTAGGTTTCCGTGATTTTGATGATTGCTCTTTAAACTTACACCTTGCGGATTCCACTATTAATAAACCAATGGGAATAATCAATTATGTTATTATTGTCGCAAATAGGAATTATGTGCCCATAGATTTTATTGTTCTTGACATAGATTGCAATCATTCATGTCCTATTATTCTTGGTAGACCTTTCCTTAGAACGATTGGTGCAATTATTGATATGAAGGAAGGAAATATCATATTCCAATTTCCGTTAAGGAAAGGCATGGAACACTTTCCTAGAAAGAAAATTAAATTACCTTATGAATCTATTATGAGAGCCACTTATGGATTGCCTACCAAAGATAGCAATACCTAGATCTATCCTTGTTTTTTATGCCTAGCTAGGGGCGTTAAACGATAGCGCTTGTTGGGACGCAACCCAATTTTACTTTTATTCCTTGCTTTTTTCTCATGTTTAGAAATAAATAATTTACCTAGCCTCTGTTTCGGTTGTGTTTTTTGTGTTTAATTAGTGTTTGTGCCAAGTAGAACCGTTGGGAAGACTTGGGGAAAGTCTTGTTATCTTGCTGTAAAAAACAGAAACTTTAGCGCTCACGAGGACTGCTGCCATTTTTATTTGGAAAGTGATATTTAGTTAATTCTTTTTGGAAATGATTAATAGATACATTACTCACATCCAGAAATTTATTTTAGAATTTTTGGGGTTCCAGATCTTGCGCTAGTTGCAGATTACTACAGACTGTTCTGTTTCTGACAGATTCTGTTTTTGTGTGTTGTTTGCTTATTTTGATGAATCTATGGCTAGTAAAATAGTTTATAAACCATAGAGAAGTTGGAATACAGTAGGTTTAACACCAATATAAAAAAAATGAGTTAATTACAGTACCTTGAAGTGGTCTTTTGTTTTCTTTCGCTAACGAAGCTCACGAGATTTTCTTCTTTAAGTTTTGTGTTGTGAAGTTTTCAAGTTTTGGGTAAAGATTTGATGGACTATGGAAAAAGGAGTGGCAAGAGCCTAAGCTCGGGGATTTCCATGGCACCCCCAAGTTAATCTAAGGTCACCTAAAATCCAAAGCCTGGGGATGCCCCGGAAGGCATCCCCTCTTTCGTCTACTTCTATCGGTAACTTTACTTGGAGCTATATTTTTATTCACCACATGATATGTGTTTTGCTTGGAGCGTCTTGTATGATTTGAGTCTTTGATTTTTATTTTACCACAATCATCCTTGCTGTACACACCTTTTGAGAGAGCCATACATGATTTGGAATTTGTTAGAATACTCTATGTGCTTCGCTTATATTGTTTGAGTTATATAGTTTTGCTCTAGTACTTCACTTATATCTTTTAGAGCACGGTGGTGAAATTATTTTATAGAAACTATTGATCTCTAATGATTCACTCAGATTATTTTGAGAGTCTTAAATAGCATGGTAATTTTCTTCAATAATCCTAATATGCTTGGTATTCAAGAATAGTAAAAACTTTCTTATGAGTCTGTTGAATGCTATGAGAAGTTTGATGCTTGATAATTGTTTTGAGATATGAAGATGGTGATATTAAAGTTGTGCTAGTTGAGTAGTTGTGAATTTGAGAAATACTTGTGTTAAAGTTTGTGATTCCCGTAGCATGCACATATGGTGAACCGTTATGTGATGAAGTCGGAGCATGATTTATTTTTTGATTGTCTTCCTTATGAGTGGCGGTCGGGGACGAGCGATGGTCTTTTGCTACCAATTATCCCCCTAGGAGCATGCGTGTAATACTTTGCTTTGATAACTTGTAGATTTTTGCAATAAGTATATGAGTTCTTTATGAGTAATGTTGAGTCCATGGATTATACGCACTTTTCTTCCTTCCACCATTGCTAGCCTCTCTAATACCGCGCACCTTTCGCCGGTATCATACACCCACCATTACCTTCCTCAAAACAGCCACCATACCTACCTATTATGGCATTTCCATAGCCATTCTGAGATATATTGCCATGCAACTTTCCACCGTTCCGTCAATTGTCATATTGCTTAGCATGATCATGTAGTTTACATCGTATTTGTGGCAAAGCCACCATTCATAATTCTTTCATACATGTCACTCTTGATTCATTGCATATCCCGATACACCGCCGGAGGCATTCATATAGAGTCATATTTTGTTCTAAGTATCAAGTTGTAATTGTTGAGTTGTAAGAAAATAAAAGTGTGATGATCATCATTATTAGAGCATTGTCCCAGTGAGGAAAGGATGATGGAGACTATGATTCCCCCACAAGTTGGGATGAGACTCCGGACGAAAATAAAAATAAAAAAAGGGGAAAGAGGCCATAAAAAAAGAAGAGAAAAGGCCCAAATAAAAATAAAAAATAAGAGAAAAAGAGAGAAGGGACAATGCTACTATCCTTTTACCACACTTGTGCTTCAAAGTAGCACCATGATCTTCATGATAGAGAGTCTCCTATGTTGTCACTTTCATATACTAGTGGGAATTTTTCATTATAGAACTTGGCTTGTATATTCCAATGATGGGCTTCCTCAAATTGCCCTAGGTCTTCGTGAGCAAGCGAGTTGGATGCACACCCACTTAGTTTCTTTTTGAGCTTTCATATACTTATAGCTCTAGTGCATCCGTTGCATGGCAATCCCTACTCACTCACATTGATATCTATTGATGGGCATCTCCATAGCCCGTTGATACGCCTAGTTGATGTGAGACTATCTTCTCCTTTTTTATCTTCTCCACAACCACCATTCTATTCCACATATAGTGCTATATCCATGGCTCACGCTCATGTATTGCGTGAAGATTGAAAAAGTTTGAGAATGTCAAAAGTATGAAACAATTGCTTGGCTTGTCATCGGGGTTGTGCATGATTTAAATACTTTGTGTGGTGAAGATAGAGCATAGCCAGACTACATGATTTTGTAGGGATAACTTTCTTTGGCCATGTTATTCTGAGAAGACATGATTGCTTTGTTAGTATGCTTGAAGTATTATTATTTTTATGTCAATATGAAACTTCTATCTCGAATATTTCGGATCTGAATATTCATACCACAATTTAGAAGAATTACATTAAAATTATGCCAAGTAGCACTTCACATAAAAAATTATCTTTTTCATCATTTACCTACTCGAGGACGAGTCGGAATTAAGCTTGGGGATGCTTGATATGTCTCCAACGTATCTATTATTTTTGATTGCTCCATGCTATATTATCTACTGTTTTGGACATTATTGGGCTTTATTATCCACTTTTATATTATTTTTGGGACTAACCTATTAGCCGGAGGCCCAGCCCAAAATTGTTGTTTTTATCCTATTTTAGGGTTTCGAAGAAAAGGAATATCAAACGGAGTCCAAACGGAATGAAACCTTTGGGAACGTGATTTTCTCACCGAACATGATCCAGGAGACTTGGGCCCTACGTCAGGAAATAAAGCAAGAAGCCACGAGGTAGGGGGCGCGCCTACCCCCCCCCCCAACGCGTGCCCTCCACCCTCGTGGGCCCCCCTGTTGCTCCACCGACGTACTCCTTCCTCCTACATATACCTACGTACCCCCAAATGATCAGATACGGAGCCAAGACCCTAATTCCACCGCCGTAACTTTCTGTATCCATGAGATCCCATCTTGGGGCCTATTTCGGAGCTCCGCCGGAGGGGGCATCCATCACGGAGGGCTTCTACATCAACACCATAGCCTCTCCGATGAAGTGTGAGTAGTTTATCTCAGACCTTTGGGTCCATAGTTATTAGCTAGATGGCTTCTTCTCTCTTTTTGAATCTCAATACAATGTTCTCCCCCTCTCTTGTGGAGATCTATTCGATGTAATCTTCTTTTCCCGGTGTGTTTGTTGAGACCGATGAATTGTGGGTTTATGATCAAGATTATCTATGAACAATATTTGAATCTTCTCTGAATTCTTTTATGCATGATTGGTTATCTTTGCAAGTCTCTTCGAATTATCAGTTTGGTTTGGCCTACGAGATTGATCTTTCTTGCAATGGGAGAAGTGCTTAGCGTTGGGTTCAATCTTGCGGTGTCCTTTCCCAGCGACAGTAGGGGCAGCAAGGCACGTATTGTATTGTTTCCATCAAGGATAACAAGATGTTTTTTTATCATATTGCATGAATTTATCCCTCTACATCATGTCATCTTGCTTAAGGCGTTACTTTGTTTTCATGAACTTAATACTCTAGATGCATGCTAGATAGCGGTCGATGAGTAGAGTAATAGTAGTAGATGCAGGCAGGAGTCGGTCTACTTGTCTCGGACGTGATGCCTATATACATGATCATACCTAGATATTCTCATAACTATGCTCAATTCTGTCAATTGCTCAACAGTAATTCGTTCACCCGCCGTAAAATACTTATGCTCTTGAGAGAAGCCACTAGTGAAACCTATGGCCCTCGGGTCTATCTTCTTCATTTTAATCTTCCAATACTTAGTTATTTCCTTTGCTTTTATTTTACTTTGCATCTTTATCACAAAAATACCAAAAAATATTATTCTATCATATCTATCAGATCTCCTCTCATAAGTGACCATGAAGGGATTGACAACCCCTTATCACGTTGGTTGCGAGGAGTTATTTGTTTTGTGCAGGTACGAGGGACTTGCGTGCATCCTCCTACTAGATTGATACCTTGGTTCTCAAAACCTGAGGGAAATACTTATGCTACTTTGCTGCATCATCCTTTCCTCTTCAAGGAAATCCAACGCAGTGCTCAAGAGGTAGCACTGACTCGTAAGTAGCTCGGGATGTCTCTCATACTGTCCAATTCTTCATGAACTGTGATGATAACTCTAGGTTCTATATTTTCTAGTCCAGCCCGCAGTCTCCCCCAACTATCCTCATCCTCGGGGGACCTTCCGTCGGAGATGATGGAGAGCGAGTCGAAGAAGGCAGTTGACGCCGAGGTGTCATCGCATAGGCCCTCCCCAACCCTTGAAGAGACGCGGGGGCGATTTAACGGTGCCATAAGGTGATACCTTAACTGCCAGAGGACTGGAGGGTACGACCCTCATGAAGACCGGCAACGGGGGCCGCAGTCGATCCATATTGCTCTAGAGACCAATACGGCCCCGAAGTCTAGTGAATGACCCCCCTGCAGGAGAAAAGGGAGCGGCGACCTCTGCTAATCTGGAGGTTCCAAATACCACGACAGACGCTCTTCAAAGTGCATCCGTCCTAGACGAGCACCGCATCCTTATGGGTGCGGTGTCTGAGAAGATTCAGTCCGCCAAGAGCGGGCTGAACGAAGCCTTCTCCAGCCTGCTAGCAGGCTTCGAGGTACACAATGTAATAGTTTTGATCTTTTTTGTGAGAAATATGCCTGTATATAGATAGTAGCCCATGAGCTCTGTTCGGCTTTTTGAAAGAAAAGCGAGCAGAGGATCAATAATCAGTTGTCAGGTGGTAACATGCTATTATTTGAAAGCAGGCTTCTCTGTTAGTGGCGAATGTCTAGTCAGCGGAGATTTTCGAACTCAAATGGAAACTGGAACGAGTCGATGAGGATCTAGTCCTTGTTAACACGCGGCTCGACCAGGCGCAAGGTATAAGATACATCTTGTTGCATGCCTGTTTATTTCCGTGCTTTTGTGGAAGTTGAAGAGCTTTACTGTGCATGGTTGTATAGATGGTACCGCCGCGGTGGAGACCCTTAGGGGTGAGCTTGCTCAAGCCAAGGAATAGGCAAGGGTAAGCCAGGTAGCTACTGACAAGGCGGTTGTGGACTTAATGGCCGAACAGGCCACTGACGCCGTTTTGAGGAACGGGTGACTGAGATGGAGCAAAAACTCAAGGAGACCGCCACCAAGTGCAAGTCCCTGGAAACAGAAAACAAGGCGAAGGGGACCGAACTCGCCCAGGCCCTTCACGATGCTCCGGAGGCATGGTCTGAATCCCGTGTAGCACGCGTGGAGATCCGTCAAGCCTGACAGATAGCGGCTAGTAAGCCCTTTCTTTTACAGGCTAAATTTGGGGACCCAAAGTATGCCTTGCTTAATCGACTGTGGAGTTCTCCAGACGTGTATGCGGATCTGCCGAAGAACGCTGCAAACGCCGCCGACTTCTTCCAGGCCCAGGAGGGGTGCGCGACGGAGAAGCTCTTCTGGTCGCAGTTTGTGGGGCAGGAGCGCCCACTTCTGCTAAATGACCAAATGGCACAATGGGCGGAGCTGCATAAGATGTCCAGTGCAGCCATGAAGGACGTCATAGTTTGTTATGGCCCACCGAGGCCATTCCGGCCAGCTACTTCGGCCTTGTGCAGCACCTTATCGATGCGCTGCCCCGGATTGACGCTGTCAAGAGGTGGTCTTGTATAGAAGGAGCACGTATGGCTTTCGCCCGTGTCAAGATGCACTGGGTGAAAATGAATGCCGAAAAGGTGGCAGTTGAGGGTCCTCCCGAAAGCAAGGCCCACCGCACACCAGAGCGCTATTTTGAGGACGTGCTAAAAGATGCTCGCCTTATAGAGGGCCAATGCTCTAAGGATGTAGTGTTCGAATAAAAGAGTTCAAACTGTTCAGGGATTTCTGTTATAAACTAAGCGTTTTGTAATATATTCATTTCTTGATGAAAAGTTTTTATCCTCCTGTGCGGCCGTTTATTATATATGAGAGTTCCCAGTCGTCGGCTTCAGCCCCCATGTAGATGCTACTGGGGTGTTCGGAATTGCACATAACTACACGTAACCCAACGTCTATGGTCCTTGAAGGAGGTGTCAGTGTGGTGAACCAGGCAATCAGACTATTCGGTTTTATTGCTCTCACTTAGCTATAGGAGTTTGACAATGGGTCTATTAGGTAGCCCCTGGTATGTACGCGGCTACCCGGATGCAGATGCGTTACATATGTGACCGGGAAACAGTCCTTCATGTAATACGGAAAAATTGCTAAGGGTTGTCATGAATCGCCGAGTGGCTGGCCAGCTCTCACCGCATCATGACAGTCAATTTTTGGCTTTCTCTACTGAGGTGCTTAACCGGACGAACCAGAAACACAATCACAATATTTCTCCCTTTACTACCCTAGCCGATTAAACAGAATGTAAGGTAGCAAGCACAGGAACCGGGCAACCCAACTATTGACCAAAGACATGATTCAGAGCCAATGCATATAATGCCGAGCTTGGGACGCCGAATTGTGCTATAAAGTTGTTCAAACTTTTCTTTGGCAATGCATACGTTGTCCTATAGAGCCCTTGGCAATTTTGTGCCGAGGTGTGTGAGTGAGACAATTGTAAAGACGGAGTGAAGTCTATAAGTAAAGACGGTTCCGAATAAGAATTTGTTTCACTGGTGATCTGATTGATACGTCAAAACGTAATCTTACAGAATTTATCGTAATCACCAAGGCCATTTTACATGTCAGGGGTCTAGGGTTGAGCAGAAAAAGCTTCTATAAAGGTTCTTGAGTGAAGTTGTGGTTTGCAAAATGCTTTGCACCTTCCTGCCGCACGTCTGCGCCGCTTTTGCCCAAATAAGAAAGATTCCTTTAAAGGAATGGTCTTCGGCCATGTATACGGAACCGTGCTCAAAAAGAGTCCTCGTGGGTCTGAAGAATGGGTAGGTTTTGATTCACCTGTGGTAAAAAAAGAAAAGATGATTAAATAAAGGGGAAGGTTGTATGAGGCCGAACCTTTTTATAGGCATGTCCGTATATTTCCTCCACCGATGCCCAAGGTATTTTGAGTGCATAACTGTGCATGCATGGTACGAATTCCACGGATGTACGTGACGGTCGACGGAGGCTAGGCTGCTAATTCGGCCCTGAAGTTGCCGGACTGTCGGCATGTGGAACTGACCGGTCTTGCGTGGAGGAGTCAGGTGGCCTGATAGCCAAGGAGGTGTGTGGCTAGATAAGGCCGCTTTGTACCTCGGTCGTAATGGCCGATGTATGTTCCTCGGTACGGAGGGAGTGCTCCATGTTTCCATTGATTGTAATTACGCCACGTGGACCGGGCATCTTGAGCTTCAAGTAGGCGTAATGCGGGACCGCATTGAAGCGGGCAAAAGTGGTTCGTCCGAGCAGTGCGTGATAGCCGTTGTGGAAGGGGACGATGTTGAAGATCAAGTCTTCGCTTCGAAAGTTGCCCGATGAGCCGAAGACTACTTCCAACGTGATTGAGCCCATACAGCGGGCTTCTTTGCCAGGTATTACTCCTTTAAAGTTAGTTCTAGTGGGCATGATTCTTGACGGATCAATGCCCATTTTGTGGACAGTGTCTTCATAAAGTAGATTGAGACTGCTGCCGCCATCCATGAGGACTCGCGTAAGGTCGAATCCACCGATGATTGGATCGAGGACCAAAGCTGCCGAACCTCCGTGACGGATATTGGTTGGGTGATCCTTTCGATCGAAGGTGATCGGACAAGCCGACCATGGGTTAAAATTGGGGGCGACCGACTCTATGGCGTAGATGTCCCGCAGTGCGCGTTTGCGCTCCCTCCTAGTATATGTGTGACATATATCATATTCACCGTTTTTACCTCGGGGGGAAATTGCTTCTGTCCCACTGTGTTCGGCTGACGAGGCTCTTGGTCATCGTCGTCGCTAGGCAATCCTTTTCCCTTGTGTTCGGTGTTAAGTTTGCCGACCTGCTTAAAGACCCAACAATTTCTGTTGGTATGATTGGCAGGTTTATCAGGGATGCCATGAATCTGGCAAGGCCAATCCAGTATTCTGTCTAGACTAGATGGGTGATACGTCTCCAACGTATCTATAAATTTTTATTGTTCCATGCTATTATATTATTTGTTTTGGATGTTTAATGGGCTTTCTTATACACTTTTATATTATTTTTGGGACTAACCTACTAACCCAAGGCAAGGCCCAGTGCAAATTGTTTTTTTCCTATTTCAGTGTTTCGCAAAAAAGGAATATCAAATGGAATCCAAACGGAAGGAAACCTTTGGGAGAGTTATTTTTGGAACAAACGTGATCCAAGGGACTTGGAGTAGACGTCAAGAAAGAAGCGAGGAGACCACGAGGCAAGGAGGAGCACCTACCCCCCTAGGCGCGCCCCCACCCTCGTGGGCCCCTCGTAACTCCACCGACCTACTTCTTCGTCCTATATATATCCATATACCCCGAAAACATCCAGGAGCACCACGAAACCTTATTTCCACCGCCGCAACCTTCTGTACCCAAGAGATCCCATCTTGGGGCCTTTTCCGGAGCTCCGCCGGAGGGTGAATCGATCATGGAGGGCTTCTACATCAACACCATAGCCTCTCCGATGATGTGTGAGTAGTTTACCACAAACCTTCGGGTCCATAGTTATTAGCTAGATGGCTTCTTCTCTCTCTTTGGATCTCAAAACAAGGTTCTCCTCGATCTTCTTGGAGATCTATTTGATGTAATTCTTTTTGCGGTGTGTTTGTCGAGATCCGATGAATTGTGGGTTTATGATCAATATTATCCATGAAAAATATTTGATTCTTCTCTGAAACCTTTTATGTATGATTTTTTTATCTTTGCAAGTCTCTTCGAATTATTAGTTTGGTTTGGCCTACTAGATTGATCTTTCTTGCAATGGGAGAAGTGCATAGCTTTGGTTTCAATCTTGCGGTGTCCTTTCCCAGTGACAGCAGGGGCAGCAAGGCACGCATTGTATTGTTGCCATTGAGGATAAAAAGATGGGGTTTATATCATATTGCTTGAGTTTATCCCTCTACATCATGTCATCTTGCCTAATGCGTTACTCTGTTCTTATGAACTTAATACTCTAGATGCATGCTGGATAGCGGTCGATGTGTGGAGTAATAGTAGTAGATGCAGAATCGTTTCGGTCTACTTGTCGCAGACGTGATTCTAACGCCCCGGACACACCTGCCGGTGGTCGTTACTCCTAGAGGGATCTAGACTGGCCCCATAGATCAATACTAGTCCTTTCTGCGCACTTTTTCCTCACTCATGCGCACCTGGGAGCAACTTCCCAGTCAGTCACCCATCCTGACACTACTCCAAGCTGAGCACGCTTAACTTTGGAGTTCTATCCGAATGGGCTACAGGAAAAGAAGGTATTCCTTATTGATATGAGTAGTCTATCATCCCTAACAAGCCAGGCCATCACATACACCCCCACTCAGAGGAACCGACATCCTCGTCGGGCCACGGGAACGTTCCCTCTTGGCACAAACGTCTATGCATCCAGTCCGGTACATGTGCCATGCCGTGTGCCACGACGGGTCACAAACGTCATCGACAACATGACCGCGCACCTGTCCGCAACCATCCGTGTAACCGCGAGGGTCGGTTCTGATACCAACTTGTAACGCCCCGGACACACCCGCCGGTGGTCGTTACTCCTGCAGGGATCTAGACTGGCCCCACAGATCAATACTAGTCTTTTCGCACTTTGTCCTCACTCATGCGCACCCGGGAGCAACTTCCTGGTCGGTCACCCATCCTTACACTACTCCAAGCTGAGCACGCTTAACTTTGGAGTTCTGTCTGAATGGGCTACCGGAAAAGAAGGAGTTCCTTATTGATATGAGTAGTCTATCATCCCTAATAAGCCAGGCCATCACAGTGATGCCTATATACATGATCATACCTAGATATTCTCATAATTATGCACTTTTCTATCAATTGCTCGACAATAATTTTTTCACCCACCGTAATACTTATGCTATCTTGAGAGAAGCCACTAGTGAAACCTATGGCCTCCGGGTCTATATTTACCATATAAGTTTCCAATCTATTTTACTTTGCAGCCTTTACTTTCAATCTATATCATAAAAATACCAAAAATATTTATCTTATTATCTCTACCAGATCGCACTCTCGTAAGTGACCGTGAAGGGATTGACAACCCCTTTATCGCGTTGGTTGCGAGGTTCTTATTTGTTTGTCCAGGTTCGAGGTGACTTGAGTGTAGTCTCCTACTAGATTGATACCTTGGTTCTCAAAAACTGAGGGAACTACTTACGCTACTTTGCCGCATCACCCTTTCCTCTTCAAGGGAAAACCAACACGGTGCTCAAGAGGTAGCAAGAAGGATTTCTGGCATCGTTGCCGGGTAGGTTGCACCAAGTCAAGTCAGGATTTGATCTCCCGTCAACAAGCCATTTCTGGCACGTTGCCGGGGAGATCTACGCAAAAGTCAAGACATACCAAGTACCTATCACAAACTCTTATCCCTCGCATTACATTATTTGCCATTTGCCTCTCGTTTTCCTCTCCCCCACTTCTAAAACGATTTTTGAAAACCTTTGCCTTTTCTTCGCCTTCTTCCCCTATGTATCTTTGTTTATGTTTCCATGTGCCTTCTATTTGCTTGCATCTTTTCTTGCTAAAAATCTATTGATATGGATCCACTTAAAGTGTTCTACTTGGATCATCTTCGATCCTTATGTGCTCGTGCTGAAACCCCAACTAGCCTAGTTGATGGGAAATCTTTAGATGAGCATGCTCATTTTGTGTGTCACCATTTGTCTGAAAAAGGGAGACTCTTATGGGATCAAATAAATAGATTGTTGTGTTATGCTTGGAATCTTTGTGAAAATTGTGATTTTACTTGTTGCTCTAAGAACCCTAAAGAACACCTCCCCTACCTATGTGAGTCTAATGATAATGAAATCTTATCTTCTTATGCAAAGGGTGTTTATAGTTACTACGATATCAAACAAATTGAAGAATTTGTTGCTTTTAAGGGTGCTTATGAAGTTGCTTCTTTGATTGAAAAGTATGATATTACTCTCTACGAATCTGAAAATTTTGACATACTTAAATATTGCTATGAAAACTATGCTCATAATGTCTATGTCAAAGAATTTATTGAAGGAATGACCGTTGCTTTGGAAGAAAATAATGATATGCATGAATCTATAGATAATTATGATTCCGATGATTTGATTGAAATATCCCTTGATGGACATGATGCTTGCTATTCTTGTGGCCATGATGCCAATATTTATGAAGATGATTTTCCTATAGTTTCTTATGTTAAACATGAGATCGTTGCTATTGCCCCCATACTTGATAGTTCCTTCGATGAAAAGCATGATTGCAATGATGTTATTATAAATTCTCTTAATGTCAATTGTGTTAATGTTATGCAAAACCTCAATTCCCTCGCATTACATTACTTGCCATTTGCCTCTTGTTTTCCTCTCCCCTACTTCACCTTTGCCTTTTCTTCGCCCCTCTTCCGTTCGTCCTTTTGTTTGCTTGTGTTACCATGTACCTTCTTTTTGCTTGCATCTTCGCTTGCTAAAAGTTTATGGATCCTCATCCACTTGCTAATCTCTTTAAGAGATCCAATTATGATAAACCTATTGCTAGTGAGTTGAGTGCACTAGATTATCTTTATGAGGTTTTGCTTGAAATTTGTGAATCGGAAAAGTGTGATGAATTACTTTATGAAGCGATTCATGATAGATCTTTGAATAAAAAAGCATGATTGCAATGATTTTATTATAAATTCTATTAATGTAAATCGTGCTAATAATATGCAAAATCCTAAGCTTGGGGATGCTAGTTTAGCTATGTCATCTACTTGTTACAATGATCATGATTGGGGTGATTCTTCTTATGATCTTGAAAATTTATTTAAGCCCCATGATGAATATGAGATTGATAATAGTGTTTGCAATATTATTGAAAGTGGTTTTGGAAGAGTGTCAACTTTAGATCCCACATATTTGGAGAATGTTCAATCTTATGAAGTTTTTGATAAAAGTGGGTTTGGAGAGGTCTGACTTTAGTTAATGTTACTCCCACTATTCTGGAAGAGTGTCAACTTTGCATGCATGTGGATCGTGTTGATTTTTTATGTGATAGCTATTTTTTTGAATTTTCTTATGGCCCCACATGTAATTATTATGAGAGAGGAAAATATGATTGTAGAAATTTTCATGTTGCTAAATTACCTCTAGTTATGTTGAGATTGCTATTGTTTCTTTCCGCTTCCTTGCATATGCTAGTTTTTGCTTGCTATGATAATTTGTTTGTTTATAAGATGCCTATGCATAGGAAGTATGTTACACTTATATGTGTTTGTCACGTGTTTCATGATGCTCTATTTGTGGTTCAATTCTTGTCTTTCATGTGAGCATCATTGAAATTATCAATGCCTAGCTAGGGCGTTAAACGATAGCGCTTGTTGGGAGGCAACCCAATTTTATTTTTGTTTCTTGCTTTTTGGTTCTGTTTAGTAATAAATAATTCATCTAGATTCTGTTTAGATGTGGTTTTATGCTTTTAATTAGTGTTTTTGCCAAGTAGAACCTTTGGGAAGACTTGGGGGAAGTTTTTGCGATCTTGCTGTAAAAAACAGAAACTTTAGCACTCATGAGATTTGCTGCCATTTTTTACTGGAGAGTGCGATTAGGTTGATTCTTTTTGAAGATGATTAATAGACAAATTCCTAACGTCCACCAATTTTTCAGAATTTTGGGGGTTACATAAGTATTCGAAACATACAGATTACTACAGACTGTTCTGTTTTTGACAGATTCTGTTTTTCGTGTGTTGTTTGCTTATTTTGATGAATCTATGGCTAGTATCGGAGGATATAAACCATAAAGAAGTTGGAATACAGTAGGTTTGACAACAATATAAATAAATAATGAGTTCATTACAGTACCTTAAGTGGTGGTTTGTTTTCTTATACTAACGGAGCTCATGAGATTTTGTGTTGAGTTTTGTGTTGTGAAGTTTTCAAGTTTTGGGTGAAGATTTGATGGACTATGGAATAAGGAGTGGAAAGAGCCTAAGCTTGGGGATGCCCAAGGCACCCCAAGGTAAAATTCAAGGACAACCAAAAGCCTAAGCTTGGGGATGCCCCGGAAGGCATCCCCTCTTTTGTCTTCATTCATCGGTAACTTTACTTGAGGCTATATTTTTATTCACCACATGATATGTGTTTTGCTTGGAGCATCTTGTATGATTTGAGTCTTTGATTTTTAGTTTAACACAATCATCCTTGCTGTACACACCTTTTGGGAGAGACACGCATGAATTGAAATTTATTAGAATACTCTATGTGCTTCACTTATATCTTTTGAGCTAGATAATTTTGCTCTAGTGCTTCACTTATATCTTTTAGAGCATGGTGGTGGTTTTATTTTATAGAAATTATTGATCTCTCATGCTTCACTTATATTATTTTGAGAGTCCTTTAGAACAGCATGGTAATTTGCCTTGGCTATAAAATTGGTCCTAATATGATAGGCATCCAAGATTGATATAACAAAAACTTTCATAAAAAGGTGCATTGAATACTACGAGAAGATTGATACTTGATAATTGTTTTGAGATATAAAGATGGTGATATTAGAGTTGTGCTAGTTGAGTAGTTGTGAATTTGAGAAATACTTGTGTTAAAGATTGCAAGTCCCATAGCATGCACGTATGGTAACCGTTGTGTAACAAATTTGAAACATGAAGTGTTCTTCGATTGTCTTCCTTAGGAGTGGCGGTCGGGGACGAGCGATGGTCTTTTCCTACCAATCTATCCCCCTAGGAGCATGCGCGCAATGCTTGGTTTTTGATGACTTGTAGATTTTTTCAATAAGTATGTGAGTTCTTTATGACTAATGTTGAGTCCATGGATTATACGCACTCTCACCTTTCCATCATTGCTAGCCTCTTCGGTACCGTGCATTGCCCTTTCTCACCTTGAGAGTTAGTGCAAACTTCATCGGTGCATCCAAACCCCGTGATATGATACGCTCTGTCACACATAAACCTCCTTATATCTTCCTCAAAACAGCCACCATACCTACGTATTATGGCATTTCCATAGCCATTCCGAGATAATATTACCATGCAACTTTCCACCGTTTCATTTATGACACACTTCATCATTGTCATATTGCCTTGCATGATCATGTAGTTGACATCGTATTTGTGGCAAAGCCACCATGCATAATTTATCATACATGTCACTCTTGATTCATTGCCCTTCCCGGTACACTACCGGAGGCATTCATATAGAGTCATATTTTGTTCTAGTATCGAGTTGTAATCGTTGAGTTGCAAATAAATAGAAGTGTTATGATCATCATTAATAGAGCATTATCCCAAATAAAGAAATGGAAAGGCCAAAAAAAGAGAGGCCCAAAAAAGAAAAAAAAGAAAAAGGGACAATGCTACTATCCTTTTTTCACACTTGTGCTTCAAAGTAGCACCATGATCTTTATGATAGAGAGTCTCTTGTTTTGTCACTTTCATATACTAGTGGGAAATTTTCATTATAGAACTTGGGTCGTATATTCCAACAATGGGCTTCCTCAAATGCCCTGGGTCTTCGTGAGCAGGCAAGTTGGATGCACACCCACTTAGTTTCTTTTATTGAGCTTTCATACATTTATAGCTCTAGTGCATCTGTTGCATGGCAATCCCTACTCCTTGCATTGACATCAATTGATGGGCATCTCCCTAGCCCATTGATTAGCCGCGTCGATGCGAGACTTTCTCCTTTTTTGTCTTCTCCACATAACCCCCATCGTCATATTCTATTCCACCCATAGTGCTATATCCATGGCTCACGCTCATGCATTGTGTGAAAATTGAAAAAAGTTTGAGATTACTAAAGTATGAACAATTGCTTGTCTTGTCATCAGGGTTGTGCATAATGAGAGGATTCTTCTGTGACGAAGATGGAGCATGACCAAACCATATGATTTTGTAGGGATGAACTTTCTTTGGCCATGTTATTTTGAGAAGACATGATTGCTTAGTTAGTATGCTTGAAGTATTATTATTTTTATGTCAATATTAAACTTTTGTCTTGAATCTCTCGGATCTGAATATTCATGCCACAATAAAGAAAATTACATTGATAATTATGCTAGGTAGCATTCCACATCAAAATTTCTGTTTTTTATCATTTACCTACTCGACGACGAGCAGGAATTAAGCTTGGAGATGCTTGATACGTCTCCAGCGTATCTATAATTTTTGATTGTTCCATGCTATTATATTATTTGTTTTGGATGTTTAATGGGCTTTATTATACACTTTTATATTATTTTTGGGACTAACCTACTAACCCAAGGCCCAGTGCAAATTGTTGTTTTTTTCCTATTTCAGTGTTTCGCAGAAAAGGAATATCAAATGGAATCCAAATGGAATGAAACCTTCGGGAGAGTTATTTTTGGAACAAACGTGATCTAGGGGACTTGTTGTCGACGTCAAGAAAGAAGCAAGGAGGCCACGAGGCAGGGAGGCGCACCTCCCACCCTCGTGGGCCCCTCGCAGCCACAGCGACCTACTTCTTCCTCCTATATATATATATATATATATATATATATATATATATATATATATCCATATACCCCGTAAACATCTAGGAGCACCACGAAACCCTATTTCCACCACCGCAACCTTCTATACCCAAGAGATCCCATCTTGGGGCCTTTTTCGGAGCTCCACCGGAGGGGGAATCGATCACGGAGGGCTTCTACATGAACACCATAGCCTCTCTGATGATGTGTGAGTAGTTTACCATGGACCTTCGGGTCCATAGTTATTAGCTAGATGGCTTCTTATCTCTCTTTGGATATCAATACAAAGTTCTCCTCGATCTTCTTGGAGATCTATTTCATGTAATTCTTTTTGCGTGTGTTTGTCGAGATCCGATGAATTGTGGGTTTATGATCAAGATTATCTATGAACAATATTTGATTCTTCTCTGAAATCTTTTATGTATGATTTGTTATCTTTGCAAGTCTCTTTGAATTATCAGTTTGGTTCGGCCTACTAGATTGATCTTTCTTGCAATGGGAGAAGTGCTTAGCTTTGGGTTCAATCTTGCGGTGTCCTTTCCTAGTGACAGCAGGGGTAGCAAGGCACGCATTGTATTGTTTCCATCGAGGATAAAAAGATGGGGTTTATATCATATTGCTTGAGTTTATCCCTCTACATCATGTCATCTTGCCTAATGTGTTACTCTGTTCTTATGAACTTAATACTCTAGATGCATGCTGGATAGCGGTCGATGTGTGGAGTAATAGTAGTAGATGCAGAATCGTTTCGGTGTACTTGTCACGGACGTGATGCCTATATACATGATCATGCCTAGATATTCTCATAATTATGCACTTTTCTATCAATTGCTCGACGGTAATTTGTTCAACCACTGTAATACTTATGCTATCTTGAGAGAAGCCACTAGTGAAACCTATGGCCCCCGGGTCTATCTTTTATCATATAAGTTTCCAATCTATTTTACTTTGCAATCTTTACTTTCAATCTATATCAAAAACACCAAAAATATTTATCTTATTATCCCTATCAGATCTCACTCTCGTAAGTGACCGTGAAGGGATTGACAACCCCTTTATCGTGTTGGTTGTGAGGTTCTTCTTTGTTTGTGCAGGTTCGAGGTAACTTGCATGTAGTCTCCTACTGGATTGATACCTTGGTTCTCAAAAACTGAGAGAAATACTTATCCTACTTTGCTGCATCACCCTTTCCTCTTCAAGGGAAAACCAACGCAGTGCTGAAGACGTAGCAATGGGCCATCTCTATTTTCCTTGAATGGATTTTTTCCGTTGACCGGGTTTGGGGCCGCTGAATCTGGCGTTGACCGTCGTGTCTTGGGCTCCTTCGTTATTGTTTCGACGCTTGTGATTGTCGCGTCGTGGCTTGTGATACGTCTCCAACGTATCTATATTTTTTGATTGTTCCATGCTATTATATTATCTATTTTGGATGTTAATGGGCTTTATTTTACACTTTTATATTATTTTCAGGACTAACCTACTAACCCAAGGCCCAGTGCAAATTGCTGTTTTTTTTGCCTATTTCAGAGTTTTGTAGAAAAGGAATATCAAACAGAATCCAAACAGAATGAAACCTTCGGGAGAGTTATTTTTGGAACAACGTGAGCCTTAGGACTTGGAGTGGACGTCAAGAAACAAACGAGGAGTCCACGAGACAGGGGGCGCGCCTACCCCCCTGGGCGCGCCCTCCCCCCTCATGGCTCAACTGACCTACTTCTTCCTCCAATATATACTCATATACCCTGAAAACATCCAGGAGCACCACGAAACCGTATTTCCCCGCCGCAACCTTCTGTACCCAAGAGATCCCATCTTGGGGCCTTTTCCGGAGCTCCGCCGGAGGGGGCATCAATCACGGAGGGCCTCTACATTAACTCCATGGCCTCTCCGGTGATGTGTGAGTAGTTTACTTCAGACCTTCGGGTCCATAGTTATTAGCTAGATGGCTTCTTCTCTCTCTTTGGATCTCAATACAAAGTTCTACTCGATCTTCTTGGAGATCTATTCAACGTAACTCTTTTCGCGGTGTGTTTGTCGAGATCCGATGAATTGTGGGTTTATGATCAAGTCTATCTATGAACAATATTTGATTCTTCTCTGAAATCTTTTACGTAGGATTGGTTATCTTTGCAAGTCTCTTTGAATTATCAGTTTGGTTTGGCCTGCTAGATTGATCTTTCTTACAATGGGAGAAGTGCTTAGCTTTGGGTTCAATCTTGCAGTGCTCAATCCCAGTGACAGAAAGGGAAACGACACATATTGTATTGTTGCCACCGAGGATAAATAGATGGGGTTTATATCATATTGCCTGAGTTTATCCCTCTACATCATGTCATCTTACCTGATGCGTTACTGTGTTCTTATGAACTGTAGCGCCCCGACCTCAAACGGTCAAGTCTCTGTGCTTCCATGTCATCCCTGGATCGGTAATGCTAACACACATAGTACTCGAAGGATTTATAATAGAGTAGCAATCACACACTTATTACATCGAATGTCTCAAAAGAGAACTTATTACAATAGTATGGCTTAAGGCCATCTAACATGATAACAGCGGAAGGCTTGGAAGATAAAGTGAGTCCATCAACTCCAACTGTTGGGTTTCATAGTAATTTCAAAAAATTTCCTACGCACACGCAAGATCATGTGATGCATAGCAACGAGGGGGAGAGTGTTGTCTACGTACCCACGCAGACCGACTGCGGAAGCGTTGACACAACATAGAGGAAGTAGTCGTACGTCTTCACGATCCAACCGATCAAGTACCGAAACTACGGCACCTCCGAGTTCGAGCACACGTTCAGCTCGATGACGATCCCCGGACTCCGATCCAGCAAAGTGTCGGGGAAGAGTTCCGTCAGCACGATGGCGTGGTGACGATCTTGATGCACTACAGCAGCAGGGCTTCGCCTAAACTCCGCTACAGTATTATCGAGGAATATGGTGGCTGGGGGCACCGCACACGGCTAAGGAATAGATCACGTGGATCAACTTGTGTGTTTCTAGGGTGCCTCTGCCTCAGTATATAAAGGACTAGAGGGGGGAGGCTGGCCGGCCATAGGAGGCGCGCCAGGAGAGTCCTACTCCCTCTGAGAGTAGGATTCCCCCCCCCCAATCCTAGTTGGAATAGGATACGCGGAGGGGGGAAAGAGAGAGAGGTTCTCCTTTCCTAGTCCTAATAGGACTAGGGGAAGGGGGGAGGCGCACACACACCTTGGGCTGCCCCTTTCTCCTTTCCACTAAAGCCCACTAAGGCCCATATAGCTCCCGGGGGGGTTCCGGTAACCTCCCGGTACTCCGGTAAAATCCCGATTTCACCCGGAACACTTCCGATATCCAAACATAGGCTTCCAATATATCAATCTTTACGTCTCAACCATTTCGAGACTCCTCGTCATGTCCGTGATCACATCCGGGACTCCGAACAACCTTCGGTACATCAAAATGCATAAACTCATAATATAACTGTCATCGTAACCTTAAGCGTGCGGACCCTACGGGTTCGAGAACAATGTAGACATGACCGAGACATGTCTCCGGTCAATAACCAATAGCGGGACCTGGATACCCATATTGTCTCCTACATATTCTACGAAGATCTTTATCGGTTAGACCGCATAACAACATACGTTGTTCTCTTTGTCATCGGTATGTTACTTGCCCGAGATTCGATCGTCGGTATCCAATACCTAGTTCAATCTCGTTACCGGCAAGTCTCTTTACTCGTTCTGTAATACATCATCTCACAACTAACATATTAGTTGTAATGCTTGCAAGGCTTATGTGATGTGCATTACCGAGAGGGCCCAGAGATACCTCTCCGACAATCGGAGTGACAAATCCTAATCTCGAAATACGCCAACCCAACATCTACCTTTGGAGACACCTGTAATGCTCCTTTATAATCACCCAGTTACGTTGTGATGTTTGGTAGCACCCAAAGTGTTCCTTCGGCAAACGGGAGTTGCATAATCTCATAGTCATAGGAACATGTACAAGTCATGAAGAAAGCAATAGCAACATACTAAACGATCGGGTGCTAAGCTAATGGAATGGGTCATGTCAATCAGATCATTCAACTAATGATGTGACCTCGTTAATCAAATAACAATACTTTGTTCATGGTTAGGAAACATAACCATCTTTGATTAACGAGCTAGTCAAGTAGAGGCATACTAGTGACACTCTGTTTGTCTATGTATTCACACATGTATTATGTTTCCGGTTAATACAATTCTAGCATGAATAATAAACATTTATCATGATATAAGGAAATAAATAATAACTTTATTATTGCCTCTAGGGCATATTTCCTTCAGTCTCCCACTTGCACTAGAGTCAATAATCTAGATTACACAGTAATGATTCTAACACCCATGGAGCCTTGGTGTTGATCATGTTTTGCTCGTGGAAGAGGCTTAGTCAACGGGTCTGCAACATTCAGATCCGTATGTATCTTGCAAATTTCTATGTCTCCCACCTGGACTAGATCCCGGATGGAATTGAAGCGTCTCTTGATGTGCTTGGTTCTCTTGTGAAATCTGGATTCCTTTGCCAAGGCAATTGCACCAGTATTGTCACAAAAGATTTTCATTGGAGCCGATGCACTAGGTATGACACCTAGATCGGATATGAACTCCTTCATCCAGGCTCCTTCATTGGCTGCTTCCGAAGCAGCTATGTACTCTGCTTCACATGTAGATCCCGCTACGACGCTTTGTTTAGAACTGCACCAGCTGACAGCTCCACCGTTTAATGTAAACACGTATCCGGTTTGCGATTTAGAATCGTCCGGATCAGTGTCAAAGCTTGCATCAACGTAACCATTTACGACGAGCTCTTTGTCACCTCCATATACGAGAAGCATATCCTTAGTCCTTTTCAGGTATTTCAGGATGTTCTTGACCGCTGTCCAGTGATCCACTCCTGGATTACTTTGGTACCTCCCTGCTAGACTTATAGCAAGGCACACATCAGGTCTGGTACACAGCATTGCATACATGATAGAGCCTATGGCTGACGCATAGGGAACATCTTTCATATTCTCTCTATCTTCTGCAGTGGTCGGGCATTGAGTCTTACTCAATTTCACACCTTGTAACACAGGCAAGAATCCTTTCTTTGCTTGATCCATTTTGAACTTCTTCAAAATTTTGTCAAGGTATGTTGTTTGTGAAAGTCCAATTAAGCATCTTGATCTATATCTATAGATATTTATGCCTAATATGTAAACAGCTTCACCGAGGTCTTTCATTGAAAAACTCTTATTCAAGTATCCCTTTATGCTATCCAGAAATTCTATATCATTTCCAATTAATAATATGTCATCCACATATAATATTAGAAATGCTACAGAGCTCCCACTCACTTTCTTGTAAATACAGGCTTCTCCGAAAGTCTGTATAAAACCAAATGCTTTGATCACACTATCAAAACGTTTATTCCAACTCAGAGAGGCTTGCACCAATCCATAAATGGATCGCTGGAGCTTGCACACTTTGTTAGCTCCCTTTGGATCGACAAAACCTTTCGGTTGCATCATATACAACTCTTCTTCCAGAAATCCATTCAGGAATGCAGTTTTGACATCCATCTGCCAAATTTCATAATCATAAAATGCGGCAATTGCTAACATGATTCGGACAGACTTAAGCATCGCTACGGGTGAGAAGGTCTCATCGTAGTCAACCCCTTGAACTTGTCGAAAACCTTTTGCGACAAGTCGAGCTTTGTAGACAGTAACATTACCATCAGCGTCAGTCTTCTTCTTGAAGATCCATTTATTCTCAATTTCTTGCCGATCATCGGGCAAGTCAACCAAAGTCCATACTTTGTTCTCATACATGGATCCCATCTCAGATTTCATGGCTTCAAGCCACTTTGCGGAATCTGGGCTCATCATCGCTTCTTCATAGTTCGTAGGTTCATCATGATCTAGTAGCATGACTTCCAGAACAGGATTACCGTACCACTCTGGCGCGGATCTTACTCTGGTTGATCTACGAGGTTCAGTAGTGTCTTGATCTGAAGTTTCATGATCATTATCATTAGCTTCCTCACTAACTGGTGTAGGTGTCACAGGAACAGTTTTCTGTGATGTACTACATTCCAATAAGGGAGCAGGTACAGTTACCTCGTCAAGTTCTACTTTCCTCCCACTCACTTCTTTCGAGAGAAACTCCTTCTCTAGAAAGTTTCCGAATTTAGCAACAAAAGTCTTGCCTTCGGATCTGTGATAGAAGGTGTATCCAATAGTTTCCTTTGGATATCCTATGAAGACACATTTCTCCGATTTGGGTTCGAGCTTATCAGGTTGAAGCTTTTTCACATAAGCATCGCAGCCCCAAACTTTTAGAAATGACAACTTTGGTTTCTTGCCAAACCACAGTTCATAAGGTGTCGTCTCAAAGGATTTTGATGGTGCCCTATTTAACATGAATGCGGCCGTCTCTAGAGCGTATCCCCAAAACGATAGCGGTAAATCAGTAAGAGTCATCATAGATCGCACCATATCCAGTAAAGTATGATTACGACGTTCGGACACACCATTACGCTGAGGTGTTCCGGGTGGCGTGAGTTGCGAAACTATTCCACAATTTTTCAAATGTACACCAAACTCGTAACTCAAATATTCTCCTCCACGATCAGATCGTAGAAACTTTATTTTCTTGTTACGATAATTTTCAACTTCACTCTGAAATTCCTTGAACTTTTCATATGTACACCAAACTCGTAACTCAAATATTCTCCTCCACGATCAGATCGTAGAAACTTTATTTTCTTATTACGATGATTTTCAACTTCACTCTGAAATTCCTTGAACTTTTCAAATGTTTCAGACTTATGTTTCATTAAGTAGATATACCCATATTTGCTTAAATCATCTGTGAAGGTGAGAAAATAACGGTATCCGCCACGAGCCTCAATATTCATCGGACCACATACATCTATATGTATGATTTCCAACAAATCTGTTGCTCTCTCCATAGTATCGGAGAACGGTGTTTTGGTCATCTTGCCCATGAGGCACGGTTCGCAAGTACCAAGTGATTCATAATCAAGTGGTTCCAAAAGTCCATCAGTATGGAGTTTCTTCATGCGCTTTACATTGATATGACCTAAACGGCAGTGCCACAAATAAGTTGCACTATCATTATCAACTCTGCATCTTTTGGCTTCAACATTATGAATATGTGTATTACCACTATCGAGATTCAATAAGAATAGACCACTCTTCAAGGGTGCATGACCATAAAAGATATTACTCATATAAATGGAACAACCATTATTCTCTGATTTAAATGAATAACCATCTCGCATTAAACAAGATCCAGATATAATGTTCATGCTCAACGCTGGCACCAACAATTATTTAGGTCTAATATTAATCCCGAAGGTAGATGTAGAGGTAGCGTGCCGACCGCGATCACATCGACTTTGGAACCGTTTCCCACGCGCATTGTCACCTCGTCCTTAGCCAATCTTCGCTTAATCCATAGTTCCTGTTTCGAGTTGCAAATGTTAGCAATAGAACCAGTATCAAATACCCAGGTGCTACTGCGAGCATTAGTAAGGTACACATCAATAACATGTATATCGCATATACCTTTGTTCACCTTGCCATCCTTATTATCCGCCAAATACTTGGGGCAGTTCCGCTTCCAGTGACCAGTCTGCTTGTAGTAGAAGCACTCAGTTTTAGGCTTAGGTCCAGATTTGGGTTTCTTCTCTTGAGCAGCAACTTGCTTGCTGTTCTTTTTGAATTTCCCTGCTTTTTCCCTTTGCCCTTTTTCTTGAAACTAGTGGTCTTGTTGACCATCAACACTTGATGCTCCTTTTTGATTTCTACCTCCACAGCTTTCAGCATCGCGAAGAGCTCGGGAATAGTCTTGTTCATCCCTTGCATATTATAGTTCATCACGAAGCTCTTGTAGCTTGGTGGCAGTGATTGGAGATTCTGTCAATGACGCAATCATCTGGAAGATTAACTCCCAATTGAATCAAGTGATTATTATACCCAGACATTTTAAGTATATGCTCACTGACAGAACTGTTCTCCTCCATCTTACAGCTATAGAACTTATTGGAGACTTCATATCTCTCAATCCGGGCATTTGCTTGAAATATCAACTTCAACTCCTGGAACATCTCATATGCTCCATGACGTTCAAAACGTCGTTGAAGTCCCGATTCTAAGCCGTAAAGCATGGCACACTGAACTATTGAGTAGTCATCAGCTTTGCTCTGCCAGACGTTCATAACATCCGGCGTTGCTCCTGCAGCAGGCCTGGCACCCAGCGGTGCTTCCAGGACGTAATTCTTCTGTGCAGCAATGAGGATAATCCTCAAGTTACGGACCCAGTCCGTGTAATTGCTACCATCATCTTTCAACTTTGCTTTCTCAAGGAACGCATTAAAATTCAACGGAACAACAGCACGAGCCATCTATCTACAATCAACATAAACAAGCAAGATACTATCAGGTACTAAGTTCATGATAAATTTAAGTTCAATTAATCATATTACTTAAGAACTCTCACTTAGATAGACATCCCTCTAATCCTCTAAGTGATCACGTGATCCAAATCAACTAAACCATGTCCGATCATCACGTGAGATGGAGTAGTTTCATCGGTGAACATCGTTATGTTGATCATATCTACTATATGATTCACGCTCGACCTTTCGGTCTCCGTGTTCCGAGGCCATATTTGTATATGCTTGGCTCGTCAAGTATAACCTGAGTATTCCGCGTGTGCAACTGTTTTGCACCCGTTGTATTTGAACGTAGAACCAATCACACCCGATCATCACGTGGTGTCTCAGCACGAAGAACTTTCACAACGGTGCATACTCAGGGAGAACACTTCTTGATAATTTAGTGAGAGATCATCTTATAATGCTACCGTCAATCAAAGCAAGATAAGATGCATAAAAGGATAAACATCACATGCAATCAATATAAGTGATATGATATGGCCATCATCATCTTGTGCTTGTGATCTCCATCTCCGAAGCAACGTCATGATCACCATCGTCACCGGCGCGACACCTTGATCTCCATTGTAGCATCGTTGTCGTCTCGCCAATCTTATGCTTCCATGACTATCACTACCGTTTAGTAATAAAGTAAAGCATTACATCGCGATTGCATTGCATACAATAAAGCGACAACCATATGGCTCCTGCCAGTTGCCGATAACTCGGTTACAAAACATGATCATCTCATACAATAAAATTCAGCATCATGCCTTGACCATATCACATCACAACATGCCCTGCAAAAACAAGTTAGACGTCCTCTACTTTGTTGTTGCAAGTTTTACATGGCTGCTACGGGCTTAAGCAAGAACCAATCTCACCTACGCATCAAAACCACAACGATAGTTTGTCAAATAGACTCCATTTTAACCTTCGCAAGGACCGGTCGTAGCCACACTTGGTTTAACTAAAGTTGGAGAGACAGTCGCCCGCAAGCCAACTATGTGCAAAGCACGTCGGGGGAACCGGTCTCGCGAAGCGTACGCGTAATGTTGGTCCGGGTCGTCTCGTCCAACAATGCCGCCGAACCAAAGTATGACATGCTGGTAGGCAGTATGACTTATATCGCCCACAACTCACTTGTGTTCTACTCGTGCATATAACATCAACATAAATAACCTAGGCTCTGATACCATTGTTGGGTTTCGTAGTAATTTCAAAAAAATTTCTACGCACACGCAAGATCATGTGATGCATAGCAACGAGGGGGAGAGTGTTGTCTACGTACCCACGCAGACCGACTGCGGAAGCGTTGACACAACATAGAGGAAGTAGTCGTACGTCTTCACGATCCAACCGATCAAGTACCGAAACTATGGCACTTCCGAGTTCGAGCACACGTTCAGCTCAATGACGACCCCCGGACTCCGATCCAGCAAAGTGTCGGGGAAGAGTTCCGTCAGCACGACGGCGTGGTGACGATCTTGATGCACTACAGCAGCAGGGCTTCGCCTAAACTCCGCTACAGTATTATCGAGGAATATGGTGGCTGGGGGCACCGCACACGGCTAAGGAATAGATCACGTGGATCAACTTGTGTGTTTCTGGGGTGCCTCTGCCTCAGTATATAAAGGACTAGAGGGGGGAGGCTGGCCGGCCATAGGAGGCGCGCCAGGAGAGTCCTACTGCCTCTGGGAGTAGGATCCCCCCCCCCCAATCCTAGTTGGAATAGGATTCGCGGAGGGGGGAAAGAGAGAGAGGGGGACGGCCACCTCTCCTAGTCCTAATAGGACTAGGGGAAGGGGGAGGCGCACAGCCACCTTGGGCTGCCCCTTTCTCCTTTCCACTAAAGCCCACTAAGGCCCATATAGCTCCCGGGGGGTTCCGGTAACCTCCCGGTACTCCGGTAAAATCTCGATTTCACCCGGAACACTTCCGATATCCAAACATAGGCTTCCAATATATCAATCTTTACGTCTCGACCATTTCGAGACTCCTGGTCATGTCCGTGATCACATCCGGGACTCCGAACAACCTTCGGTACATCAAAATGCATAAACTCATAATATAACTATCATCATAACCTTAAGCGTGCGGACCCTACGGGTTCGAGAACAATGTAGACATGACCGAGACATGTCTCCGGTCAATAACCAATAGCGGGACCTGGATGCCCATATTGGCTCCTACATATTCTACGAAGATCTTTATCGGTCAGACCGCATAACAACATACGTTGTTCCCTTTGTCATCGGTATGTTACTTGCCCGAGATTCGATCATCGGTATCCAATACCTAGTTCAATCTCGTTACCGGCAAGTCTCTTTACTCGTTCTGTAATACATCATCTCACAACTAACATATTAGTTGTAATGCTTGCAAGGCTTATGTGATGTGCATTACCGAGAGGGCCCAGAGATACCTCTCCGACAATCGGAGTGACAAATCCTAATCTCGAAATACGCCAACCCAACATCTACCTTTGGAGACACCTGTAATGCTCCTTTATAATCACCCAGTTACGTTGTGACGTTTGGTAGCACCCAAAGTGTTCCTCCGGCAAACGGGAGTTGCATAATCTCATAGTCATAGGAACATGTATAAGTCATGAAGAAAGCAATAGCAACATACTAAACGATCGGGTGCTAAGCTAATGGAATGGGTCATGTCAATCAGATCATTCAACTAATGATGTGACCTCTTTAATCAAATAACAACACTTTGTTCATGGTTAGGAAACATAACCATCTTTGATTAACGAGCTAGTCAAGTAGAGGCATACTAGTGACACTCTGTTTCTCTATGTATTCACACATGTATTATGTTTCCGGTTAATACAATTCTAGTATGAATAATAAACATTTATCATGATATAAGGAAATAAATAATAACTTTATTATTGCCTCTAGGGCATATTTCCTTCACCAACGGCATAGCTGAGCTGCACGACAACGATCTAGTGAGCCGTACTCCTCGTCTGAAAAGTCTACAACATAATACGTTGCAGCCCTAAAACGGGTCAGCACATGGAATATGCTGGCAATATAACACAATAGAGCAAGAATAAAATAATGCTATCACTACATGCATATTTGGCTGGTGGAAAGCTCTATGGTTATAGTTTTTGCAAAAAGCCAATTTTTTCCTACAACAAAGGAATATATTTTAATTTAACTATCATGGTGGTTGAAACATCATTGGAAGGTTCCTCCAACTCAATCCCAATTAAAGTAATTTACAACCCAACAATATTAATTTAGTGTGATGAGATACTTAAGATACTCCAAGTACTAGATACTCAAGATTGTCCATAACCGGGGACACGGCTAACCATGATTAGTTTATAGACTCTGCAGAGGTTTGCGCACTTTTCCCCACAAGACTCGATCACCTCCGTTGGATTTCTCGCATTACATGGCGTTTGAGAAACGGATGACCGAGACACAGTCTTTCAGAAACATTAACTCTCTACTCCCGGTAGACCATACCAAACCTACAAACCCACTACCTGTTGATCCACCTCTTCAAGTGGTTCACGTAACTTACTAAACTATGCTCGAGCCCATAATAGCTTGTGGCTGCACATGGAAGTTTCTAGCATGAATCATCTCAGTTCCCTTTGATCCTGGGTGGCGGTCCATAGGAAGATCATACAGGTACTCCGGGATTTCCAAAAAAATACAGGCAACACTGGGTACTCCAGGTGCCTCAATCCACCCAGATGTGTATTTAAGTTGCCACCTTAAGTTGAACCATTAATTATCAATCTCACATCTGTCATGGATTGCACTCACCCAAACCACGTCTACGAGCATAGCATATCAATATAAGCAATACGTAGAAGTAACTCCCAAGGGTTTGATAGTAACAGGGCAATAGGTTCCTACCTCAACAACTACTTCCCAACCCACAAGTTAATGACATCCTAATCATGCAATGTTTGAGGATTGAAACTAATGCATAAATATTGGGTATGGAAAGATTATGATCAATGTGTTACTTGCCTTGCTGACGATCCGCGAAACCTAGAGACTCCAAATAACATGCTTCGCACTCCGGGAATTCTATCGCAAACAAACAATAGCATACATGAGCAATCAAGCAAAGAAAACACGGGTAAACCTCAAATAAGAAGATCTAACCAGAAAGTTCAACTTAAGAACTCCGGTTTGCAAAAAGAAACAAACCAAACGGAGCAACGAAACTCAAACAGCGAAAGAAACAAGATCCGTTTACTAATATGGACCTAGGTCAAATTTTACAGTACAAAATCTTGTCAAGTTGTTAAACGGAAAGAGGGTCTCGAGACGAAGATCTAGGCGATTGAATCGCTGATTCCGATAACGAGCAAAAAGATAAACAGAAAAAAAATCGGATCAGAAATCGCGATCGAGAATAATCGCGGAAAAATCCGATAAAAAAACTGACGAACAGACTAACGAACGAGCGTTTGTTATCTGTAACTAACGGGCGAAAACGTTCGTTAAAACGAACATACGGACGAACGTCCGCTAATTAGAGAAAACCGGAAAAAAACGGTGAACCTAAAAAAAGACTAGGGTTTAAAAAAACGAATCGGTTTCTTAAAAAACGGCACGCGGGGATCGGCGCGTACCTCTCCGGCGAGGCGACCGGCAGCGGCTTGGGCGGCGGGGCCTGGCGGGCGGGCGGCGGCGGCGGGGGCGGCGCAGCGGCGGCGGTAGGCGGCGGAGCTGGCGAGGGCCTGCAGCGGCGGCGACTCGGGGCTCCAGGGGGGCCTCGGGTGGGTTTTTAAAGGGGGAGGCGGCGGCGGCTCCGACTTGGGGAGGGGGTCGAGCGCGGCGGCGGCGGCTCGGACTCCTCCGAGTCCGGTGGCGGCACGGACGGGGAAGGCGGTGGCGCGGGGCTGGGCCGGCCTGGCTCGGCTGGGCTTCGGCCCGGTCGGCGCTGGAAGTTTTTTTTAAATAATTCCGCCGAAAAAGAAAATAATCCTAGAAAATAAAATAAAAATCTAAAAATGCCAAAATAAATTTTCACCGTCTAAATAAAATATTTAGAACAAGATGAACATTTTCTTGGCCCTAAAATGCAATTTTGAAAACGTGCAATTTTTCTAATGCAAATAAAATCCAAATAAAATCAAATAAATGATTTTAATATTTTTCCTCCAATATTTAATTTATTTTGGAGAAGTCATATTATCTCCTCTCATATATTTTAACATGAAAATTTTTGAGAGAAAATAATTAAAACCAAAATCCTCATTTCGATATTTGGTAAAACCCAAATATGAAGATCCCCAACTCTTTCCGAGGGTCCTTGAGTTGCTTAGGATTTCGAGGATCACGAAATGAAATGCAGTAAAATATGATATGCATGGATGATCTATGTATAACATTCCAAATTGAAATTTTGGGATGTTACAAACCTACCCCCCTTAAGATGAATCTCGCCCTCGAGATTCGGGTTGGCTAGAAAATAGGTGTGGGTGGTCTTTGCGGAGATCATCCTCTCATTCCCAGGTGGCTTCATCCTCGGTATGGTGACTCCACTGAACTTTGCAAAACTTGATAACCTTGTTGCGGGTGGCTCGGCTGGCAAACTCAAGAATCTTAACTGGCTTTTCCTCATAAGTCAAATCACTATCCAACTGAATCGCCCCCAAGGGTACTGTATCTCTTAACGGTATATCGGCCATCTCAGCATGACACTTCTTTAACTGTGAAATGTGGAACACATCATGAACTCCTGACAGTCCTTCGGGTAACTCCAACTGGTAGGCAACTTCTCCCATCCGTTCCAAAACACGATACGGTCCTACAAATCTCGGGGCTAACTTTCCCTTAACTCCAAAACGTTTCACTCCTCGCAAGGGTGATACTCGCAGATACGCTCTATCTCCAATTTCATAGGTTACCTCATTGCGTTTCGAGTCTGCATAACTCTTCTGCCTGGAAGGAGCAATCTTCAGTCTATCACGAATTAGCTTAACCTTCTCTTCAGACTCCTTGATCAGGTCTGGTCCAAACAACTGTCGGTCTCCTACTTCATCCCACATCAACGGTGTTCTGCACCTTCGTCCATACAGGGCTTCGAACGGTGCCATCTTCAAACTGGCTTGGTAGCTATTGTTGTATGAGAACTCTGCGTAAGGCAAATTGTCATCCCAACTAGATCCATAATCTAGCGCACAGGCTCTCAACATATCTTCCAGAATCTGGTTGACTCTCTCGGTCTGTCCATCCGTCTGTGGGTGAAACGCTGTACTAAACTCCAATCTCGTTCCCAAAGTCTGGTGTAAGTGATGCCAAAACTTTGAGGTAAACTGTGTTCCTCTATCTGATACGATGGTCCTCGGAACTCCATGCAGACATACGACCCTGGACATATATATCTTGGCCAACTTCACACTTGTATAGGTGGTTTTCACTGGGATAAAGTGAGCCACTTTGGTCAAGCGATCAACTACTACCCATATGGAATCATATCCTGATTTGGTCCTCGGCAATCCGGTGATAAAGTCCATGCCAAGTTTATCCCACTTCCATTCGGGTATCGGCATAGGCTGTAACAATCCTGCTGGCTTTTGATGCTCTGCCTTCACTCTCTGGCATACATTGCATACAACTACATACTCGGCAATATCCTCTTCATCCCTGTATACCAAAACGTTCCTTCAAATCCAGATACATCTTGGTGTTTCCGGGGTGTATCAAGTATGGTGAGTCATGAGCCTCCTGAAGTATTAACTTCCTGATCTCTGGGTCATTGGGCACGTATATCCGGTCCTCAAACCATAAGGTATCGTGCTCATCCTCACGAAAACCTTTGGCCTTTCCTTTGCTTATCTTCTCCTTTATCTTGGCAATCTCTTTGTCATCCTTCTGAGCTTCCCGAATCTTATCCAACAGCGTCGACTGAACTTCCATTGTTGCAACAAAACCTCTAGGAACAATCTCTAATCGAAGTTTCATGATATCCTCTGCTAACTCCTTTGGCAGTCCCGTACTCTCTAGGATATTAGCATAACTCTTTTGGCTCAAGGCGGCTGCTACGACATTGGCCTTTCCTGGATGATAGTGTAGCTTCATGTCGTAATCCTTTATAAGCTCCAACCATCTCCTCTGTCTAAGGTTCAACTCCTTCTGTGTGAAAATGTACTTCAAACTCTTATGATCCGTGTACACATCATAATGATTTCCAATATGGTAATGCCTCCAAGTTTTCAATGCATGCACTACGGCTGCTAGCTCCAAATCATGCGTAGCATAATTCAACCCGTGAGGTTTTAGCTGTCGCGAGGCGTACGAAACAACTCTCCCATCCTGCATAAGCACGCTTCCAAGTCCTAAGCGAGAGGCGTCGCAATACACTTGGAATTCCTTATGTATATCTGACAGTGTCAGCACTGGGGCTGTAGTCAAACGTTTCTTCAACTCCTGGAAACTTGCCTCGCAATCTTCCGTACATTTAAGCTTAGTATCCTTCTTCAATAGTTCAGTCATTGGCTTCGCAATCTTGGAAAAATTCTCGATGAATCTCCGATAGTATCCTGTGAGTCCAAGAAAACTACAGATCTCGCTAACTGAAGTGGGTGCCAACCATTCAGTGACTGACTGAACCTTGCTGGGGTCTACTGCTATACCTTCTCCTGATATAACATGTCCAAGGAATCCGACTTCCTTCAACCAAAACTCGCATTTGCTGAACTTGGCATACAGCTGGTGTTCCCTAGGTTTCTCGAGAACTAATCGCAAATTCTCCTTGTGCTCCTCTTCATTCTTCGAATATACCATTATATCATCAATAAACACCACAACAAACTTGTCCAAATATTCCATGAATACCTTGTTCATCATGCTCATGAAATAGGCAGGGGCGTTAGTCAGTCCAAACGACATGACCGTATACTCATATAATCCGTAACGCGTGGTGAATGTTGTCTTTGGTATATCCTTCTCTCGAATCTTCAACTGATGATATCCTGATCGCAGATCGATCTTCGAAAACACATTAGCTCCTTGCAGCTGGTCAAACAGATCATTGATCATCGGCAGTGGGTACTTGTTCTTAATCGTCACTTCATTCAAGGCCCGATAATCAACAACCATTCTTAGGGATTTATCCTTCTTCTCAACCAAAAGCACTGGGGCTCCCCAAGGTGATGAACTCCTTCGAATGTAACCTTTCTTCAATAACTCCTTGATCTGTTTCTTAATCTCCTCCAGATCATTCGCGGGCATCCGATAGGGTCTCTTGGATATTGGCCCTGTACCTGGCAATAGCTCTACCAAAACTCGATATATCGATCCGGTGGCATGCCTGGTAACTCCTTTGGAAAAACATCCGGATAATCCTTTACTACAGGCACCTACTCCTGAACAAATCCCGTGAGGGTATTTACTTGGCTACTTCTTGGCGCATGCCTAGATACATACTTAATCCTTTTTCCCTCCGGGGTGGTGAGATAAATTGACTTACTAGCACAATTAATACTTCCTCCATACTTTGACATCCAGTCCATGCCTAATATCACATCCAATCCTTGTGACTCCAAGATAATTAGGTCGGACGAAAAAACATGTGTGCCAATGGTTAGGGGTATCTGGTCGCACCATCGACTAGCCATATACTCGGCTCCAGGTGAACTTACTAACAGAGGGGTCCTAAGGGTTTGGTTTGGTAGTTTAAACTTATCCATGAATCCCCTTGATATGTATGAATGTGATGCACCAGTATCAAAAAGAACAAGAGCGGTAAATGACTTAACCAAAAACTTACCTATAACCGTGTCTGGCTGCTCTTCAACCTCCTCCACGTTAACGTGGTTCACTTGGCCTTTGTTGAATGGACTGGGCTTCTTCCTAGCGCTCCCATTTCCGTTTCCATTCTTTCCTTCAGGGCACTCCGTGGCATAGTGTCCAGTCTTCCCGCACTTAAAGCAAGTAACGTGACTTAGATCTCTTTTGGCGGGTGTGGCTGGATTGGGGCGGTTCTGATTGTTGTTGGCTCCGTTCCCATTCCCATTCTTAGAACCATTGTGGTTATGCGATCCTCCTCCGGTGTGGTTATGACCTCCATGGTTATGAACAAGTCCTCCCGAGTTCGGGGTTAGGCGAGGCTTCTGCTAAGCTCCTGAGTTATACCTCCCTTGTCCATACTTCCTCTTACGGCTCTCAATCTGCTGCTGCTTCCCTTCAATCATAAGAGCCTTATCTACCAACTCCTGGTAGTTGGTGAATGTTGCCACCATCAACTGCATACTCACCTCATCATTCAGCCCTTCCATGAACTTCTCCTGCTTTGCGGCATCTGTGGCCACATCATCAAGGGCATAGCAAGATAACTTGCTAAACTCATCCGCGTACTGAGCCACAGTACGGTTCCCCTGGCATAAGTTTCGAAACTCACACTTCTTCATATTCATGGCTCCAGTTGAGACATGGGCTGTGCGGAAAGCTTGCTGAAATTGGTCCCATGTCACTGTGGCTATAGGGTAGGTGACTGTGTAATTCTCCCACCATGATGCTGCTGGTCCATCCAACTGATGTGCGGCAAAACACACCTTCTCAGCATCAGTACATCCTGAAGTGGTTAACTCCCTTCCAATCCTCAAATGGTCAAGTCTCTGTGCTTCCGTGTCATCCCTGGATCGGTAATGCTGACACACATAGTACTCGAAGGATTTATAACAGAGTAGCAATCACACACTTATTACATCAAATGTCTCAAAAGAGAACTTATTACAATAGTATGGCTTAAGGCCATCTAACACGATAACAGCGGAAGGCTTGGAAGATAAAGTGAGTCCATCAACTCCAACGGCATAGCTGAGCTGCACGGCAACGACCTAAGAACCTTACTCCTCGTCTAAAAAGTCTGCAACATAATACGTTGCAGCCCGAAAACGGGTCAGCACATGGAATATGCTGGCACTATAACACAGTAGAGCAAGAATAAAATAATGCTATCACTACATGCATATTTGGCTGGTGGAAAGCTCTATGGTTATAGTTTTTGCGAAAAGCCAATTTTTCCCTACAACAAAGGAATAGACTTTAATTAAACTATCATGCTGGTTGAAACATCATTGAGAAGGTTCCTCCAACTCAATCCCAATTAAAGTAATTTACAACCCAACAATATTAATTTACAGTGATGAGATACTTAAGATACTCCAAGTACTAGATACTCAAGATTGTCCATAACCGGGGACATGGCTAACCATGATTAGTTTATACACTCTGCAGAGGTTTGTGCACTTTTCCCCACAAGACTCGATCGCCTCCGTTGGATTTCTCGCACTACATGGCGTTTGAGAAACGGATGACCGAGACACAGTCTTTCAGAAACATTAACTCTCTACTCCGGGTAGACCATACCAAACCTACAAACCCACAACCTGCTGATCCACCTCTTCAAGAGCTTCACGTTACTTACTCAACTATGCTAGAGCCCATAGTAGCTTGTGGCTGGACACGGAAGTTTCTAGCATGAATCATCTCAGTTCCCTTTGAGCCTAGGTGGCGGTCCATAGGAAGATCACACGGGTAATCCGGGATTTCCAAAAAAATACAGGCAACACTGGGTACTCCAGGTGCCTCAATCCACCCAGATGTGTATTTAAGTTGCCACCTTAAGTTGAACCATTAATTAGCAATATAAGCAATACATAGAAGTAACTCCCAAGGGTTTGATAGTAACAGGGCAATAGGTTCCTACCTCAACAACTACTTCCCAACCCACAAGTTAATGACATCCTAATCATGCAATGTTTGAGGATTGAAACTAATGCATAAAACTGGGTATGGAAAGATTATGATCAAAGTGTTACTTGCCTTGCTAACGATCCGCGAAACCTAGAGACTCCAAATAACATGCTTCGCACTCCAGGAATTCTATCACAAACAAACAATAGCATACATAAGCAATCAAGCAAAGAAAACACGGGTAAACCTCAAATAAGAAGATCTAACCAAAAAGTTCAACTTAAGAACTCTGGTTTGCAAAAAGAATCAAACCAAACGGAGCAACGAAACTCAAACAGCGAAAGAAACAAGATCCGTTTACTAATATGGACCTAGGTCAAATTTTACAGTAGCAAAAACTTGTGCAAGTTGGTTAAACGAAAGGAGGGTCTCGAGACGAAGATCTAGGCGCTTGAATCGCCTGATTCCAACTAACGAGCGAAAAGATAAACTAGAACGAAAATCGGATCAGAAATCCCGATTAGAAATAATCGCGGATTAATCCGATAAAAGAAAACTGACGAACAACCTAACGAACGAGCGTTCGTTATCTGTAACTAACGGGCGAAAACCTTTCGTTAAAACGAACGTCCGCTAAAAAGAAAACCGAAAAGAAAAACCGGCGAACCGAAAAAAAAACGACTAGGGTTTTCCAAAAAAACCGAAACGGTTTTCTTTGAAAAAAACCAGGCACGGCGGATCGGCGCGTTACCTCTCCGGCAAGGCGGGGCTCGGGCGGCGGGCTTACGGCTCGGCGGGGCGGGTCGGCGGCGCGGGGCAGCAGCGGCGCGGGCGGCAGCGGGCGGCGGCGCGGGCTGCGGCGGGCGGCGGCGCGGGCTGCGGCGGCGGGGCTGGCGAGGGCTGCGGCGGCGACTCGGGGCTCCAGGGAGGGGCCCCGGGGTGGGATTTTAAAGGGGGGAGGCGACGGCGGCTCCGACTTCGGGAGGGGGTCGAGGCGGCGGCGGCGTCTCGGACTCCTCCGAGTCCAGTGGCGGCCCGGGACGGGGAAGGCGGTGGCGCGGGGCTGAGCCGGCCTGGCTCGGCTGGGCTTCGGCCCGGTCGGGCGCTGGATGTTTATTTTAATTAAAATAATTCCGTCAAACAGAAAATAAATCCTAGAAAATAAAATAAAAATCTAAACATGCCAAAATAAATTTTCACCGTCTAAATAAAATATTTAGAACAAGATGGGCATTTTCTTGGCCCTAAAATGCAATTTTGAAAACGTGCAATTTTTCTAATGCAAGTAAATCCAAATAAAAATCAAATAAATGATTTTAATATTTTTCCTCCAATATTTCATTTATTTTGGAGAAGTCATATTATCTCCTCTCATATATTTTAACATGAAATATTTTCAAATAGAATGATAATTAAAACCAAAATCCTTGTTTCGATATTTGGTAAAATCCAAATATGAAAACTGGGAAATCCCCAACTCTCTCCGAGGGTCCTTGAGTTGCTTAGGATTTCGAGGGTCACGAAACGAAATGCAGTAAAATATGATATGCATGGATGATCTATGTATAACATTCCAAATTGAAAATTTGGGATGTTACATGAACTTAATACTCTAGATGCATGCTGGATAGCGGTCGATGTGTGGAGTAATAGTAGTAGATGCAGGCAGGAGTCAGTCTACTTGTCACGGACGTGATACCTATATACATGATCATGCCTAGATATTCTCATAATTATTCACTTTTCTATCAATTGCTCGACAGTAATTTGTTCACCCACCGTAATACTTATGCTATCTTGAGAGAAGCCACTAGTGAAACCTATGGCCCCGGGTCTATCTTTTATCATATAAGTTTCCAATCTATTTTAGTTTGCAATCTTTATATTTCAATCTTTATCATAAAAATATCAAAAATATTATCTTATCATCTCTATCAGATCTCACTCTCGTAAGTGACCGTGAAGGGATTGAAAACCCCTTTATCGCATTGGTTGCGAGGTTCTTATTTGTTTGTGTAGGTACGAGGGACTTGTGTCTTGCCTCCTACTGGATTGATACCTTGGTTCTCAAAAACTGAGGGAAATGCTTACGCTACTTTGCTGCATCACCCTTTCCTCTTCAAGGAAAAACCAACGCAATGCTCAAGAGGTAGCAGCTTGCCATTGTCGTCCCTGGTTTCGGAGGTATTGCTTCTTCGAGCAAGCCAGCTGTCTTCTCCTGTGCAAAAACGGGTCATAAGTGCGGTGAGGGTAGCCATGGACTTTGGTTTTTCTTGGCGGAGATGTCGGGCAAGCCACTTGTCTCGGACACTATGTTTGAAGGCCGTGAGGGCTTCTGTGTCCGGACAATCCACAATCTGGTTCTTTTTTATTAGGAACCTTGTCCAAAGTTGTCAGGTCGATTCCTCGGGTTGCTGGATTTTGTGGCTAAGGTCATCGGCATCTAGGGGGCGAACATAGGTACCTTGGAAGTTGTCTCTAAATGCATCCTCTAGGTCCTCCCAGCTACTGATAGAATTTTCTGGCAGACTGTTCAACCAATGTTGTGCTGGTACCTTAAGTTTGAGGGGAAGGTATTTGATGGCGTGTAGATCATCACCGCGAGCCATGTGAATGTGGAGAAGAAAGTCTTCAATCCATACTGCGGGATCTGTTGTGCCGTCGTATGATTCGATGTTCATGGGTTTGAACCCTTCTGGGAACTGGTGCTCCATTACTTCATCGGTGAAGCAAAGGGGGTGTGCATCGCCCCTATATCGGGTCATGTCACGGCGCAGTTCGGATGAGGTCCGTATGCGGTTTTCGGCCGGGGCATGGTTGTACTTGCCGCGCCGGGATTGATAACCGTCCTCTCATGTCGGGGCATGCCCCCGCAATCCATAGATTGATCTGGTCTGACCTGCTCTATTTTCCAGGTCCTGTTGTAGGTCATATGTGTATCCTTGAGGTGTTGTTTCTCTGCTTTTACGGTGAGGTGGAGCGGGCTGGTGTTCGGCTTGGGTTGTCGTTCTGCCCTGGCCATGTGGTGGTCGGTTGCGTCCGGTAGCCGCATTACGTGCGGGCGGTATGGGCTCCAGTGCCTCGTCGTCGAATTGGGGTAGCAGCTTACGCTTCGGGTAACTCTTTGTTGGGCGTTCGAGTCCGTACTCTTTGGCTGCCAGGACATTAGTCCATCTGTCGTTGAGCAGATCTTGGTCAGCATGAAGCTGTTGTTGTTTCTTTTTTAGGCTTCTAGCCGTAGCTGTTAGCCGATGCTTGAAGCGCTCTTGTTCGAGGGGTTCCTCTGGCACGATAAAATCTTCGTCGCTGAGGCGTACATCCTCCTCGGAGAGTGGCAAATAGTTATTGTCCTTCGGGTCGTTGTTCCCTGTTTGTTCGTCAGGGTTAACTTGGTCTTCGGTGTTCTCCAGAGTATCATTATCTCTGGTGTTGGTATTGCTGTCCTTTCCATGATGCGATTTAGAGCAGCGCCGCTGACATTGATGCTTCGGCGGTATCTCAGGAGGTTCGTCCTCGACTGGGTTTTTCTCATCATCGTCATCGCCGTATTTCGGTGTATCCAGCATGTATACGTCGTACGAGGAGGTGGTCGTCCAACGTCCGGTGACCGGCGGGTTTTGGATCTGCTCCTCTCCGGCATCGTCGTCCATACCGTCGATGTCTTCGGAGGCGTAATCAAGCATGTCGGTTAAATCCTCGATAGTGGCTATGAAGTGGGTGGTGGGTGGGAAGTAAAATTCCCTATTTCCAGCCCCTATTACGGGTTGGGCGTGATTTAGAAGCGGTTCCTCTATGATGATGAGGGATCGCATTAGGTCCAACGCCTCGTTTAAGGGCGAGGTTTGGATGGGGACCAAAGTTCCCTGGCCAAACTTGCGTGACGCGGACTTCGGGGGTTCGGAACTAATGTCCGGAGGAGAGCTCGGCTTTGTGATGACTGCCGGTGGCGCTATTCTCTCCGGATCTCCAGTATTGAGCTCTATAGCTGCAGAGAGTCCGACGGGCTCTAACCTCCCGTCTTCGGACCTGGTGACGCGCTCCAGATCTAAGGTCGGAGCGGTGGTTGAGGTCGCGAACCCTTGGAAGATCAAGTCCCCTCGAGTATCAGTGACATAGTTTAGATTTCCAAAACTGATCTGGTGACCAGGGGCGTAGCTGTCGATCTGCTCCAGGTGGCCAACCGAGTTGGCACGTAGTGCGAATCCGCCGAATACAAAGATCTGGACAGGGAGAAAAATCTCCTTCACGGCAGCATTGTTATAGATGATTGATGGAGCCATTGAGCCTTTTGACGACGGCACAGTGGAACTCTCAATGAAAGTACCAATGTCGGTGTCAAAACCGGCAGATCTCGGGTAGGGGGTCCCGAACTATGCGTCTAAGGATCGAAGGTAACAGGAGACAGGGGACACGATGTTTACCCAGGTTCGGGCCCTCTTGATGGGGGTAATACCCTACTTCCTGCTTGATTGACTTTGATGAGTATAGGGGTTACAAGAGTTGATCTACCACGAGATCGTAATGGCTAAACCCTAGATGTCTATCCTATATGATTATGATTGCCTCTACGGACTAAACCCTCTGGTTTATATAGACATCGAAGGGGGCTAGGGTTGTACATAGTCGGTTTATAGAGAAAGGAATCTTCGTATCCGCACGCTAAGCTTGTCTACCACGCCAAGGAGAGTCCCATCTGGATACGAGGGAAGGCCTTCTATCTTGTATCTTCCTGGCCCATCTGTCCGGCCCACGTCACGTAGCCCGGACACCCGAGGACCCCATAATCCAGGACTCCCTCAACCATAGGACAGCACCATAAATAAAATATACAATCATACCAACCAAGATCACGATTAACCCACAGGACAAAACAAATATACTCAAACATCATAGGATAACCATAGATCATTGGGAAATAATATATGGAGTTGAGCACCATGTTTAAGTAGATATTACAGTAGGGAGAAGAGCTGTTACACTGCTGCTTAGAGGGGGGGGGGAAAGTTGGTGTTGACGGTAGGAAGATTGTTGATGTAGATCGTCGTCCCGATCGTTGCCCCGGTGGCACTCCTGCGCCACCAGAAGCGAGGGGGGAGAGACCCCCTCCTTCTTCTTCTTCCTTGGCCTGCCCCCTAGATGGGAGAAGAGTTCCCCCTCTGGTCCTTGGTCTCCATGGCCACGGAGGGGCGGGAGCCCCTTCGAGATTGGATCTCCCTCTCTGTTCTCTTCTGTTTCGCGTTCCCCAGATCTGGCCGAAAACCATTTCTTATATTCCCGGATATCCGTAACTCCGATTGTGCTGAGATTTTAACACATTTTTTTTCGGATATAAGCTTCCTTGCGCCTGAAGTAGAGGTCCAACAGACGTGCGTGGTGAGCACAACCCACCACGGCACGCCTGGCTCCTCTGGCGCGCCCTGGTGGGTTGTGCCCACCACGGGCCTCCGTTTGCGGTGATTCCAACTCCCAAAAATCACATATATTCCAAAATAATTCTCCATGAAATTTTATTGCATTTGGACTTCGTTTGATATGGATACTCTGCAATACAAAAAATGCAGAAAACAGGAACTGACACTTGGCACTGGATCAATAGGTTAGTCCAATAAATCATATAAAAAGTTGCCAAAAGTATGTAAAACTTGTATAATATTGGCATGAAACAATCAAAAATATAGATACGACAGAGACGTATCATCGCGTAGCCATTACCCTCCATGGGTTGAAGTCTCCATTAACGTAGACATACGATAGCACTACCTACCGGAACCACACCAAAAACCACCGTGTCTTCATTGTGTTTGATCTTCCTATCTCTACCTCCATTTACTTTCTTGCACTTGCATGTTGTCAATTATCTGCAGCCCATTCTCTAGATATACATGTGTAGATTGTATTGGTTGCCACTTAACTTGTGGTAAAATATGCCTAAATTCAAAGAAAACTAAAAATTGCACCTTTTGCCTTGCTAGTGTCTATTCACCCCCCTCTAGACATACCTTCTTGATCCCTTAGTTAGGCGTCATTGGATAACATGTAATCCTGGTCATTTCACTCTAGGATTAGAGCATTTCTATCTCGACCCCACTTTGTCCCTATATGTCCGGACGGACAGCCCGGACAAGCCCGAACATGAGAGAGAAGAAAAAATGTCACTCAACCGAACCCCTCAAGTTGTACTCATATGTGTAGGATTTTCGTGAATCCTCAAACCTAGCCCATATGTAGGATAGATATAAGGGTGTCCCGGAGTGTCCAGGCATACACATGTTGGAAATATGCCCTAGAGGCAATAATAAAATGGTTATTATTATATTTCTTTATTCATGATAATTGTCTATTGTTCATGCTATAATTGTGTTATCCGGGAAATCGTAATACATGTGTGAATACATAGACCACAACACGTCCATAGTGAGCCTCTAGTTGACTAGCTCGTTGATCAAAAGATAGTCATGGTTTCCTGACTATGGACATTAGATGTCATTGATAACGGGATCACATCATTAGGAGAATGATGTGATGGACAAGACACAATCCTAAGCTTAGCTCAAAGATTGTGTAGTTCGTTTGTTGTAGCTTTTCTGAATGTCAAGTATCATTTCCTTAGACCATGAGATTGTGCAACTCCCGGATACCGTAGGAGTACCTTGGGTGTGCCAAACGTCACAACGTAACTGGGTGACTATAAAGGTACATTACAGGTATCTCCAAAAGTGTTTGTTGGGTTGGCACGAATCGAGACTGGGATTTGTCACTCCGTATGACGGAGAGGTATCTCTGGGCCCACTCGGTAATGCATCATCATAATGAGCTCAATGTGATCAAGTGGTTGATCGTGGGATCATGCATTACGGTACGAGTAAAGTGACTTGCCGGTAACAAGACTGAACAAGGTATTGGGATACCGACGATCGAGTCTCGGACAAGTAACGTACCGATTGACAAAGGGAATTGTATACGGGATTGATTAAGTCCTCGACATCGTGGTTAATCCGGTGAGATCATCGAGGAGCATGTGGGAGCCAACATGGGTATCCAGATCCCGCTGTTGGTTATTGACCGGAGAGGCGTCTCGGTCATGTCTGCGTGTCTCCCGAACCCGTAGGGTCTACACACTTAAGGTTCGATGACGCTAGGGTTGTAGAGATATTAGTATGCAGTAACCTGAAAGTTGTTCGGAGTCCCAGATGAGATCCTGGACGTCACGAGGAGTTCCGGAATGGTCCGGAGGTAAAGATTTATATATAGGAAGTCCATTTACGGCCAGCTCGAAGGTTTCGGGGGTTACCAGTATTGTACCGGGACCATCGGAAGGGTCCCGAGGGTCCACCGGATGGGGCCACCTATCCCGGAGGGCCCCATGGGCTGAAGTGGCATGGGAACCAGCCCCTGATGGGCTGGTGCGCCCCACCCAAGGGCCCAAGGCGCCTAGGGTTGGAAACCCTAGGGGGCCGTTGCCCCCCCCCCCCGAGGGGGCATGCGCCCCCCTGGTTGGAAACCCTAAGGGGGCCGTTGCCCCAGGGGCCGCCCCCCCCCCCCTTTTAGATGGGATCTCCAAGGGGGCATGCGCCCCCCTAGCCCCTATATATAGTGGAAGGGAGGGAGGGCAGCCGCACCTTGCTCTTGGCGCCTCCCTCTCCCTCCGTAACACCTCTCCTCCCCGCTTGTGCTTGGCGAAGCCCTGCCGGGATCTTGCTGCATCCACCACCACGCCGTCGTGCTGCTGGATCTTCATCAACCTGTCCTTCCCCCTTGCTGGATCAAGAAGGAGGAGATGTCTTCCCAACCGTACGTGTGTTGAACGCGGAGGTGCTGTCCGTTCGGCAGTTGGTCATCGGTGATTTGGATCACGGCGAGTACGACTCCATCATCCCCGTTCACTTGAACGCTTCCGCTCGTGATCTACAAGGGTATGTAGATGCACTCCTATTCCCCTCGTTGCTAGAATACTCCATAGATTGATCTTGGTGATGCGTAGATTTTTTTTTTAATTTCTGCTACGTTCCCCAACAGTGGCATCATGAGCTAGGTCTATGCGTAGTTACTATGCACGAGTAGAACACAAAGTAGTTGTGGGCGTCGATATTGTCAATTTGCTTGCCGTTACTAGTCTTATCTTGATTCGGTGGCATCGTGGGATGAAGCGGCCCGGACCAACCTTACACGTACGCTTACGTGAGACCGGTTCCACCGACTGACATGCACTAGTTGCATAAGGTGGCTAGCGGGTGTCTGTCTCTCCCACTTTAGTCGGATCGGATTCGATGAACAGGGTCCTTATGAAGGGTAAATAGAAATTGGCAATTCACGTTGTGGTTTTGGCGTAGGTAAGAAACGTTCTTGCTAGAAACCTATAGCAGCCACGTAAAAACTTGCAACAACAATTAGAGGACGTCTAACTTGTTTTTGCAGCAAGTGTTTTGTGATGTGATATGGCCAAAGGTTGTGATGAATGATGAATGATATATGTGATGTATGAGATTGATCATGTTCTTGTAATAGGAATCACGACTTGCATGTCGATGAGTATGACAACCGGCAGGAGCCATAGGAGTTGTCTTTATTTATTTATGACCTGCGTGTCAACATAAACATCATGTAATTACTTTACTTTATTGCTAAAGCGTTAGCCATAGTAGTAGAAGTAATAGATGACGAGACAACTTCAAGAAGACACGATGATGGAGATCATGATGATGGAGATCATGGAGTCATGCCGGTGACAACGATGATCATGGAGCCCCGAAGATGGAGATCAAAGGAGCAAATGATATTGGCCATATCATGTCACTATTTGATTGCATGTGATGTTTATCATGTTTTACATCTTATTTGCTTAGAAGGACGGTAGCTTAAATAAGATGATCCCTCGTAATAATTCCAAGAAAGTATTCCCCCTAACTGTGCATCGTTGCGAAGGTTTGTTGTTTCGAAGCACCACGTGATGATCGGGTGTGATAGATTCTAATGTTCGAATACAACGGGTGTAAGACAGATTTACACACGCAATACACTTAGGTTGACTTGACGAGCCTAGCATGTACAGACATGGCCTCGGAACACAGAAGACCGAAAGGTCGAGCATGAGTCGTATAGAAGATACGATCAACATGAAGATGTTCACCGATGTTGACTAGTCCGTCTCACGTGATGATCGGACATGGCCTAGTTAACTCGGATCATGTTATACTTAGATGACTGGAGGGATGTCTATCTGAGTGGGAGTTCATTTAATAATTTGATTAGATGAACTTAATTATCATGAACTTAGTCTAAAATCTTTACAATATGTCTTGTAGATCAAATGGCCCACGTTGTCCTCAACTTCAATGCGTTCCTAGAGAAAACCAAGCTGAAAGACGATGGCAGCAACTATACGGACTGGGTCCGGAACCTGAGGATCATCCTCATAGCTGCCAAGAAAGATTATATCCTAGAAGCACCGCTAGGTGACGCACCCGTCCCACAGAACCAAGACGTTATGAACGCTTGGCAGACACGTGCTGATGATTACTCCCTCGTTCAGTGTGGCATGCTTTACAGCTTAGAATCGGGGCTCCAAAAGCGTTTTGAGAGACACGGAGCATATGAAATGTTCGAAGAGCTGAAAATGGTTTTTCAAGCTCCTGCTCAGGTCGAGAGATATGAAGTATCCGACAAGTTCTTCAGGTGTAAGATGGAGGAAAATAGTTCTGTCAGCGAGCACATACTCAAAATGTCTGGGTTGCATAACCGCTTGACTCAGCTGGGAGTTAATCTCCCGGATGACGCGGTCATTGACAGAATCCTTCAGTCGCTTCCACCAAGCTACAAGACCTTTGTGATGAACTTCAATATGCAGGGGATGGAAAAGACCATTCCTGAAGTATTTGCAATGCTGAAATCAGCAGAGGTAGAAGTCAAAAAGGAACATCAAGTGTTGATGGTGAATAAAACCACTAAGTTCAAGAAAGGCAAGGGTAAGAAGAACTTCAAGAAGGACGGCAAGGGAGTTGCCGCGCCCGGTAAGCAAGCTGCTGGGAAGAAGCCAAAGAATGGACCCAAGCCTGAGACTGAGTGTTTTTATTGCAAGGGAAGTGGTCACTGGAAGCGGAACTACCCCAAATACTTAGCGGACAAGAAGGCCGGCATCACGAAAGGTATATGTGATATACATGTAATTGATGTGTACCTTACCAGTACTCGTAGTAGCTCCTGGGTATTTGATACCAGTGCGGTTGCTCACATTTGTAACTCAAAGCAGGAGCTGCGGAATAAGCGGAGACTGGCGAAGGACGAGGTGACGATGCACGTCGGGAATGGTTCCAAGGTCGATGTGATCGCCGTCGGCACGCTACCTCTACATTTACCTACGGGATTAGTTTTAAACCTCAATAATTGTTATTTAGTGCCAGCTTTGAGCATGAACATTGTATCAGGATCTCGTTTAATTCGAGATGGCTACTCATTTAAATCCGAGAATAATGGTTGTTCTATTTATATGAGAGATATGTTTTATGGTCATGCTCCGATGGTGAATGGTTTATTCTTAATGAATCTCGAGCGTAATGCTACACATATTCATAGTGTGAATACCAAAAGATGTAAGGTTGATAATGATAGTCCCACATACTTGTGGCACTGCCGCCTTGGTCACATAGGTGTCAAACGCATGAAGAAGCTCCATGCAGATGGACTTTTAGAGTCTCTTGATTACAAATCATTTGACACGTGCGAACCATGCCTCATGGGTAAAATGACCAAGACTCTGTTCTCAGGAACAATGGAGCGAGCAACCAACTTATTGGAAATCATACATACTAATGTGTGCGGTCCAATGAGTGTTGAGGCTCGCGGTGGCTATCGTTATGTTCTCACCCTCACTGATGACTTGAGTAGATATGGGTATGTCTACTTAATGAAACACAAGTCTGAGACCTTTGAAAAGTTCAAGGAATTTCAGAGTGAGGTTGAGAATCAACATGACAGGAAAATCAAGTTCTTGCGATCAGATCATGGGGGAGAATACTTGAGTCACGAATTTGGCACACACTTAAGAAAATGTGGAATAGTTTCACAACTAACGCTGCCTGGAACACCTCAGCGTAATGGTGTGTCCGAACATCGTAATCGCACTCTATTAGATATGGTGCGATCTATGATGTCTCTTACCGATTTACCGCTATCATTTTGGGGCTATGCTTTAGAGACTGCCACATTCACTTTAAATAGGGCTCCGTCGAAATCCGTTGAGACGACACCGTATGAATTATGGTTTGGGAAGAAACCTAAGCTGTCGTTTCTAAAAGTTTGGGGATGCGATGCTTATGTCAAGAAACTTCAACCTGAAAAGCTCGAACCCAAGTCGGAAAAATGTGTCTTCATAGGATACCCTAAAGAAACTGTTGGGTATACCTTCTACCTCAGATCCGAAGGCAAGATCTTTGTTGCCAAGAATGGGTCCTTTCTAGAGAAAGAGTTTCTCTCGAAAGAAATAAGTGGGAGGAAGGTAGAACTTGATGAAGTATTACCTCTTGAACCGGTAAGTGGCGCAGCTCAGGAAAATGTTCCTGTGGTGCCTGCACCGATTAGAGAGGAAGTTAATGATGATGATCAAGATACTTCGGATCAAGCTCCTACTGAACTTCGTAGGTCCACAAGGACACGTTCCGCACTAGAGTGGTACGGCAACCCTGTCTTGGAAATCATGTTGTTGGACAACGGTGAACCTTCGAACTATGAAGAAGCGATGGCGGGCCTAGATTTCGACAAATGGCTAGAAGCCATGAAATCCGAGATAGAATCCATGTATGAAAACAAAGTATGGACTTTGACTGACTTGCCCAAAGATCGGCGAGCCATAGAAAATAAATGGATCTTTAAGAAGAAGACAGACGCCGATGGTAATGTGACCATCTATAAGGCTCGACTTGTCGCTAAGGGTTATCGACAAGTTCAAGGGGTTGACTACGATGAGACTTTCTCACCCGTAGCGAAGCTGAAGTCCGTCCGAATCATGTTAGCAATTTCCGCATTCTATGATTAAGAGATATGGCAAATGGACGTCAAAACAGCATTCCTTAACGGCTTTCTTAAGGAAGAATTGTATATGATGCAGTCGGAAGGTTTTGTCGATCCTAAGAATGCTAACAAGGTGTGCAAGCTCCAACGCTCAATCTATGGGCTGGTGCAAGCATCTCGGAGTTGGAACATTCGCTTTGATGAGATGATCAAAGCGTTTGGGTTTATGCAGACTTATGGAGAAGCCTATGTTTACAAGAAAGTGAGTGGGAGCTCTGTAGCATTTCTCATATTATATGTGGATGACATACTGTTGATGGGAAATGATATAGAATTCTTGGAAAGCATAAAGGCCTATTTGAACAAGTGCTTTTCAATGAAGGACCTTGGAGAAGCTGCTTATATATTAGGCATCAAGATCTATAGAGATAGATCGAGACGCCTCATCGGTCTTTCACAAAGTACGTACCTTGACAAGATATTGAAGAAGTTCAATATGGATCAGTCCAAGAAGGGGTTCTTGCCTGTATTGCAAGGTGTGCGATTGAGCACGGCTCAATGCCCGACCACGGCAGAAGATATAGAAGAGATGAGTGTCATCCCCTATGCCTCATCCATAGGGTCTATTATGTATGCCATGATGTGTACCAGACCTGATGTAAACCTTGCCGTAAGTTTGGTAGGTAGGTACCGAAGTAATCCCGGCAAGGAACACTGGACAGCGGTCAAAAACATCCTGAAGTACCTAAAAAGGACCAAGGATATGTTTCTCGTTTATGGAGGTGGCGAAGAGCTCGTCGTAAAGGGTTACGTCGATGCTAGCTTCGACACAGATCTGGATGACTCTAAGTCACAAACCGGATACGTGTATATTTTGAATGGTGGGGCAGTAAGCTGGTGCAGTTGCAAGCAAAGCATCATGGCGGGATCTACATGTGAAGCAGAATACATGGCAGCCTCGGAGGCAGCACAAGAAGCAATCTGGATGAAGGAGTTCATCACCGACCTAGGAGTCATACCCAATGCGTCGGGGCCGATGACTCTCTTCTGTGACAACACTGGAGCTATTGCCCTTGCCAAGGAGCCCAGGTTTCACAAGAAGACTAGGCATATCAAGCGTCGCTTCAACTCCATTCGTGAAAGTGTTCAAAATGGAGACATAGAAATTTTTAAAGTACATACGGACGTGAATGTAGCAGATCCGTTGACTAAACCTCTCCCTAGAGCAAAACATGATCAACACCAGAACTGCATGGGTGTTCGATTCATCACAATGTAACTAGAATATTGACTCTAGTGCAAGTGGGAGACTGTTGGAAATATGCCCTAGAGGCAATAATAAAATGGTTATTATTATATTTCTTTGTTCATGATAATTGTCTATTGTTCATGCTATAATTGTGTTATCCGGGAAATCGTAATATATGTGTGAATACATAGACCACAACACGTCCCTAGTGAGCCTCTAGTTGACTAGCTCGTTGATCAAAAGATAGTCATGGTTTCTTAACTATGGACATTAGATGTCATTGATAACGGGATCACATCATTAGGAGAATGATGTGATGGACAAGACCCAATCCTAAGCTTAGCTCAAAGATCGTGTAGTTTGTTTGCTGTAGCTTTTCTGAATGTCAAGTATCATTTCCTTAGACCATGAGATAGTGCAACTCCCGGATACCGTAGGAGTACCTTGGGTGTGCCAAACGTCACAACGTAACTGGGTGACTATAAAGGTACATTACAGGTATCTCCGAAAGTGTCTGTTGGGTTGGCACGAATCGAGACTGGGATTTGTCACTTCGTATGACGGAGAGGTATCTCTGGGCCCACTCGGTAATGCATCATCATAATGAGCTCAATGTGATCAAGTGGTTGATCGCGTGTCGGTGTACTAGAGTAGGGGTACCCTAGTACCCCGAACTTGTGCACGGGCAGTCGCAGCATACCGCGGCAAGGCTTGCCGGGTGACCGCCAAGACCCTCCGTGGCTCCCTTGAAGACCATTCAAGAACAAAGTACTCAAACCAAGGCCCCGGCAAGAGGAGCTTGCCGGGAAGGCCAACCCAGGCCCCAGCAAGAGGACCTTGCCGGGAAGAGACAAGACCCCGGCAAGAGGAGCTTGCCGGGAAGGCCACTCAAGGCATACCAATAAAGCTTGCCGCGACGCGCCCTGCGTCCCGGCAAGACCCGGTGAGCGACAAGCTCCCAAACACGACAAGACGACGACCGCGGCAAGGAGCTTGCCGCGGGGAACCCCCGCTTCATGCCCGCGCTCCAGCACACCTGCTAACGTGTCGCTCTAGGACTCTCCCAAGCACACGTGGCAGGAGGCTGTGCAGCTAGGGGTGCGCGGTGGCAAGCGGAGATGAAGAGAAGGCCATCGTGGCAAACGGTGGCGCTCCTGACGGTCACTTTTTGCACTGTTTAAGCAACTCAGACAGGCATTTAATGCCCTTGTTCCCTGCCGTCAGAGTTAGGTAGGGTGCACTGTATCCACAGTAGCGATAGCTGCACCTACCGCGTCCTTTTCCATTTTTACCCTTCTTGTCTACGTTGCCCCCTGTCGGTGACCCCTTGAAAGTATAAAAGGAGGCCCAGGCGCAACGTAGAAGGGGTTCAGCTGGTTCGGCCAGTTTGGCTCATTCAACACCAGGAACACTCTCACGCTCAGTCTGGCAGCGTCCATCGCTCCTGAGCAAGAATTCAATACACACAAACAAGCAGCAGTAGGGTTTTACGCATCCGTGCGGCCCGAAGCTGGGTAAAAACTGCTCGCGTGTACCGCCTCGATCCGCTCTTTGTGCGGCCTCCGCCCTCACCGAACCGAAAGGGGCCCTGTCCCCATAGGTGTTGGTGGAATCAGCCTCCCCGACATCCCTGGCGCGCCAGGTAGGGGGCGTCGAGATCATGCGAACCCGATCCGGCGTGCACGCGAGCTAAATCTTCATCGTCTTCACCAACATGCCACCGAAGAAGAAGGCTTCGGGGGCAACAGCCCCGTCTGCGTCGCTTCCACCACCTCCGGAGCAGGCGGACGGTGGAGTGGACGCCGGCGGAAGAATGGACATCGACGAGGGTGCCCACAGCGCTGCCAAGTCCAAGGACAAGGCCGCGCAGACCTCGGCGTCCATACGCCCACCGCGCCCATCTCAGGAAGGGCGGGACCAGCAGCGTCATAGCGTTCGCAGCACAATACGTCCGCTGGCCCAAGATCAAGCTGGTGGTTCGCTGGCGTTCAAGACTAGCATGCACGCCAGCATGCTGGCCCCAGTGAGGTGCGGTCGCCTGGACGGGACACTACTCCTTCTAACTTGGTTAGGAGTCCGAGCATGTCCCGCTCCTTGCACCGTTCACCTCTGCCGCCCACCACGCCGGCGGAAGCCTTGGCGCGGGCCCAGCTACTCCTGGATTATCCTCCAACGGTGGACAAGACCGACGAATGGAGGGCCACTATCCAGAGCCTCATCGGCTTCGCCAACGGCGACACTGCGCGGCAACCAAGCGCCTCGCTGCCACGGCAGGACAGCCGGACGCGAGCCGATGGCAACAAGACCGGCGAAGGTGCGACTTCCATGCACTCTCCACTATGAAGGCCAAAGTCGCCGACTCGCCGAGTCCACCCCGACAGCGGCTCCACCGCGTCGTCGGACCCACGAGCTCGTCACGACCAGCGCCAAGTTCTCCATGAACGACAACAAGAAGACGCTCGAACCCGCATCGAGCGCCGAAGAGAAGCGCGACGTCAATCCGACAAGCGTGTTGGGCCCTTTGTTGACATGCATGCGCCAGGGGAACCAGGCGATCTGCCGTACGCGGTAGGTTGTCCTGCATTCACCCGTGAGCTGCGGCAAGTTCAGTGGCCTAGCACAAAGAATTTCAAACTAGACGTACCAGAGAAGTACGACGGCAAGACGCATCCGTCGGAGTTTCTCAGCATCTACACCATCGCGGTGCAGGCTGCCGGGGGACGGGACGACAAGACCCTTGCCAACTACTTCCCGTTGGTACTCAAGCCCAATGTCCGATCCTGGCTCATGCACTTGCCGGACAACTCCATATCCTCCTGGGCTGATCTGTGCCATCAGTTTGTCGGCGCCTTTACAGGCGGCCACAAACCACATGGCCAAGAAAGCGATCTTCATCTGCTCGCCCAGAAGGAAGGAGAGCCACTGCGCATGTACATTCAGAGATTCAGCCGTGTACAGCATAACATCCCAGACGTCCACCCCGCCGCGATCATTAGCGCGTTCCATCAGAACGTGTGAAACCGAAGGATGAGGGAGGAGATGGCGATGTGTAAGATCAGAGACATCAGTGAGCTTTATGCCCTGGCCCACAAGTGTGCACGCGCTGAAGAGGGGAGGAGGCTCCCCGGAGAGGATACAGGAGCAGGAGGATCTGACAGTGAGGATGCCGGCCCGACAAGGAAAGGCCGGCGGCAGAACAACAGAAGGAAAAAGGGCAAGGAAGTGCTAGCTGTCGAGCAGACCGGCAACGGAGGTGGCGCCAAGGAAGCTAAAGCTGGTGGCTCCGACAAGGAGGCCCAGCCTGTGGCGGCCGCCGACAAGCAGGACGGCTCCGGCAAGCAGTATTGTAAGATCCACCGCACCAGGGGTCACGATCTCCAGAATTGCAAGAAGGTTGAGCAGCTCGTTTAGCTACAGAAAGCTGAGTACGAGCGGCGCGACAAGGAGAAGGCCCAGGAAGGAACTGGTGGATCTGGCAAGAAGCGCCCTGGCCGAGGAGGACGCCGCGGCAAGATCAAGCAGCGGCAAGGAGATAGACCTCCCCGCGGCCGCGACAAGGATGAAGATGACGACGATGACGAAGACATGGATGATGACAAGGCTGAAGAGCAGGAATTTCAGAAAGCCACAGAGGTCCTGTGCGTTGACGGTGGTGCTTCTCTGCATACTTCGCACCGCCAACTCAAGCAGTGGATGCGGGAAGTGAATGCAGCAGAGCCATCCATAGAGTCACGCAAGCCTCTGAAATGGTCCATCACGTCTATCATCTTCGACATTGAGGATCACCCTGATCGCGTAACTGCGGTCGGGTGCTTGCCGATGTTGGTTTCACCAACTATCCCCAACCTCAAGGTCACGAAGATGCTAGTTGACGGCGGGGCCGGCTTGAATCTGATCTCCTCCGCGGTCCTTCAGAAACTCCAGGTCCCTGACAGCGAGCTCGAGGAGACCGGCACATTCCAAGGAATCAGCCCGGGAAGAAGCAAGCCGAAGGGAAAGATCACGCTGCCGGTCACATTTGGCAGCGAGATGAACTTCAGAACTGAGAGGGTCACATTTGACGTTGCCGATTTTCCATTGCCCTACAATGGGATCCTTGGCCGTCCAGCGCTCGCCAAGTTTATGGCAGCCTCTCACTATGCATACAACATGCTCAAGATGCCAGGTCCGATAAGTGTCATCTCTGTCCCCGGCGACAAGAAGGATGCCCTTATCTGCGCCGACAAAATCTACCGGGAAGCAGCAGCCGCAGCTGATCACAACATACTTGCCGCTGAAGCTCCCGGGGGGAAGAAGAAGACAAAGTCCGGCAAGAGCTCTGATGCCCACTCCGGCAAGCGCACCTCTTCGGAGTGCTGCGCTGCCGTCGAGGACGCACCATCGAGCTCCACCGGCAAGTGCAAGAAGACGATGGTAGCTCCACCAGAGACCAAGAAGGTGCCCGCCAAGAAGGACGGCACTGGTGGTACCTTCACCATCAGTGCCACGCTTGACCCCAAATAGGAAAGCGTGCTCGTTGCTTTCCTGCGGGCGAATGTCGACGTGTTTGCATGGCAACCGTCTGATATCCCCGGTGTTCCTAGGAAAGTAATCGAGCACCACCTTGCCGTCTGTCCTCATGCGCGGCCCGTCAAGTAGAGAGTCAGGAAGCAAGTGGTGGAGCGCCAAGAGTTCATTGCAGAAGAAATCAGGAAATTGGAAGCAGCAGGCCTTGTCAGAGGAGTGCTCCATCCCACGTGGTTGGCCAATCCTGTAGTCGTGCGCAAGGCGAACGGGAAATGGAGGCTTTGTATAGACTTCACTGATGTCAATAAAGCTTGTCCCAAAGATCCATTTCCCTTGCCACGCATTGACCAGATTGTTGACTCCACAGCTGGATGTGATTTGCTTTCATTTCTTGATGCATACTCAGGATACCATCAGATCTTCATGGCAGAAGAAGATGAGGAAAAAACCGCATTTATCACCCCTTGCGGCACATACTGTTTTATACGGATGCCCTTTGGGTTGAAAAATGCTGGTTCAACATTTGCATGGGTAGTCCATGTCGCTTTTGAGACACAGATACACAGAAATGTGGAAGCCTACATGGATGATATAGTGGTTAAGAGCAAGGACAAGGCTACCCTGATCCAAGATTTAGATGAAACTTTTGCAAATCTGTGCAAAATCAACCTCAAGCTCAATCCCGAGAAGTGTGTGTTTGGAGTCCCTTCCGGCAAGCTTCTCGGGTTCTTTGTGTCTCAGCGGGGAATTGAAGCCAACCCCGACAAGATCAAGGCCATCGAGCAGATTGAAGCACCGAAGCGCGTCAAGGATGTGCGAAGGCTTGCCGATTGCGTGGCTGCTCTCAGCAGGTTTATCTCTAAGTCTGCTGAGCGCGCCCTGCCGTTTTTCAAAATATTGAAAAGGCAGGTCCAATGAAATGGACTCCGGAAGCGGAGGCCGCGCTGCAGGACTTGAAGAAGTACCTGTCCTCCACTCCAATACTTGTCGCACCTAAGCCACAAGAGAAGTTGCTGCTGTACCTAGCGGCAACCGATCAAGTGGTTAGTGCTGCGTTAGTAGCGGAGAGGGAGGCGGACGATGAGCCAGCAACCGCGGCAAGTGAATCCAGCGACAAGCAGGGGGCTTCTCCGACAAGCTCTGGTCCCGACAAAGTTGAGTCCGCGCAGACGTGCAAGGAGGTGCAGAAGAAGATGGTGCGGCGCCCAGTTTACTTTGTCAGCTCCCTTCTCCAGGGGGCTAGGTCGAGGTACTCTGGTGTGCAAAAATTGCTTTTCGGCCTTCTCATGGCCTCGAGAAAGCTGCGCCATTACTTCCAGGCACACGAGATCACAGTCGTCACTCGCTTTCCGCTGAAGAGGATACTGCAGAATCCAGAAGCAACAGGCAAGATTGTCGAGTGGGCATTGGAACTGTCAAGCTTTGGCCTCAAATTTGAGAGCACTGCAATGATCCAAAGCAGGGCATTGGCAGAGTTCATAGCAGAGTGGACGCCAACTCCAGATGAAGAAATTCCAGAAACGAGCATCCCCGTCAAAGAGACAAGCAAAGAGTGGCTGATGTACTTTGATGGTGCCTTCTCGCTGCAAGGCGCCGGTGCTGGCGTGCTACTTATCACACCCACCGGAGAGCACCTCAAGTACGTAGTCCAGATGCACTTTCCCAAGGAGCAAGCAACGAACAATACTGCAGAGTATGAGGGTTTGCTTGCCGGCCTCAGAATCGCAGCCGACCTTGGGATCAAGAAACTCATTGTAAGGGGTGACTCGCAGCTTGTCGTCCGCCAAGTGAACAAGAACTACCAGAGTCCATTGATGGAAGCTTATGTTGATGAAGTGAGAAAGCTAGAAGCACACTTTGACGGCCTGCAAATGGAACACGTTCCGCGAGCTCAGAACGACATTGCTGATGGCCTGTCAAAGTGTGCTGCACTAAAGTTACCTGTGGAACCAGGGATCTTTGTGCTCAAGCTGACTCAACCATTCGTGACACCATCAACTGGACAGAATAAGAAGAGGAAGTTGATTTCTGGTGACTACTTTCCGGCAGAGCTTCCCGAAGCCGCCGCCAAGAAGGTCCCCAAGATCGACGCCAAGAGTGTTGAGGAGCAGTCTGCTCCGGCGAACCTCTTGGTTTGTTCCGTTGAAGCAAACGCTCCCGACAAGTTTTGCTCCGGCAAGCTTGCCGGGGAATATCACGCTCCGGCAGAGCCGCAGGTTCTTGCCGTAGAAGCGGATGTTCCCGCAGCAACAGATACGCCTTTAGTCCTTGTTGTCGAGCCACAAGCTCCAGCATGGGCGCAGCAGATTGTCCATTTCCTTCAGACAGGAGAGCTTCCCGAAGAGCAAGAAGAAGCTGAAAGAGTAGCCCGGCAGTCAAGTATGTACAAGTTTGTCGACAACACACTGTACAAAATAAGACTCAACGGTGTGAAATTGAAGTGCATTCGCCGGGAAGATGGACAACAGCTGTTGGCAGAGATACATGGAGGCATATGTGGTCACCACATTGGCGCAAGAGCGCTTGTTGGCAAAGCATTCCGACAAGGCTTCTTCTGGCCGACAGCCCTCCAGGATGCAACTGCACAAGTAACCAAGTGTGAAGCGTGCCAGTTCCATTCCAAGCAGATACACCAGCCAGCTCAAGCTCTCCAGACGATCCCTTTATCCTGGCCATTTTCGGTCTGGGGGCTCGACATCCTCGGCCCCTTCCCTCGAGCTGTCGGGGGCTTTGAGTTCTTGTACGTTGCAATCGACAAGTTCACAAAGTGGCCGGAAGTGGAACTAGTGAGGAAGGTGACAGCACAGTCAGCAGTCAAGTTCTTCAGGTCGATTGTTTGCCGTTTCGGGGTTCCTAACAGGATCATCACCAACAACGGCACGCAACTTACGAGCCGCACCTTCATGCAGTATGTCCAAGATCTTGGCGCCAAGATCTGCTTCGCTTCTGTTGCTCACCCGAGAAGCAACGGTCAAGCGGAGAGGGAAAATGCTGAAGTGCTGCGAGGCCTCAAGACCAGAACTTTCGACAGGCTGCACAAGTGCGGAAGAAACTGGATCGAGGAGCTGCCGGTGGTTCTTTGGTCGATCAGGACGACGCCAAATCGAGCCACTGGCCAGACACCCTTTGCTCTAGTCTATGGAGCAGAGGCAGTTCTCCCCACGGAACTCGTTTACGGGTCACCTCGAGTACTCGCTTATGATGAGCTCGAGCAAGAGCAGCTGCGGCAAGATGACGCGCTGCTCCTTCAGGAAGACCGTCTCCAGGCTGCTGTGCGAGCCGCTCGCTACCAGCAAGCTTTGCGTCGCTACCATAGCCGCAAAGTTAAAGCCAGGAGCTTCGAGGAAGGCGACCTTGTTCTTCAGCGTGTTCAGTCCGCCAAGAATTCCAACAAGTTGACGCCGAAGTGGGAAGGCCCTTATCGGGTGAAACGAGTCACTAGGCCCGGCGCTGTCCGCCTTGAGACCGAAGATGGCATTCCGGTGAGCAACTCCTGGAACATTGAACATCTTCGTAAGTTTTACCCGTAAGGTGCGGTTGCCAGAAGCTTTTCCGGCAACCACCTTTTGTACAAGTCTTGCCGCTGTTGCATGTAATCCTTTGTACAAAGCCGGGCGCAGACCCCGTGCACCAGTAAAGCTCATGTGCCCCGCACATCTTGTCAGTTTTTATGCTATAATCCTTTTTCGCATATGTTATCTGACACTTTGTGCAGCACTAGACCCCGGTAAGCAATAACGAGCCCAAGGCTCCATATCATTACTTTATTTCTCTGTTTCTTTCTCAAAAGAAGGAAGGTTCCCTCGCCCACAAGGTTTACCGGGGGGGAAGGAGAAGATAATGGTGTGGACCAGGCCGTTCAAGAAAGTTTCTCCTTGCCGGGAAGCAGACGACAAAAAAGCTAAGTTGCCAAAGCTTGAGCAATCAATTTTTTAAGTTTTCGAGTTATTTTTCTTGAACGACCGTGCTTTGTATGGAAAACCTGTGCGCGGAGGAACCAACTCGTAGCTAGTTGCGCCTTTACTTTGTTTCGAGTCCGCTCAACAACTTAAGTGAGCTGCTAGCGCCCTTACTTTGCTTTGAGTCCGCTCAGCAACTTAAGTGAGCCGCTAGCGCCCTTAAGTTGTTTCGAGTCCGCTCAACAACTTAAGTGAGCTGCAACTAGTTGCGACAAGGTTGCTTGTCGGTAGCAACCCCGCCAGCAGGTTGCTGAAGTTCCGCACTCGGCGCTCGCGGCAAGGGTACCTGCGCCGGCAAGTTTCCCTAGAAAGCGTAGGGCAGAACCATACAAAGCCAAGAGTCGAGTAAAGGAAGTAACACAAGATTTTTTTTGCCTAAGATAGAGTTATATTACAAAAATAACTCATCGCGCCTCTAATAAAGTGTTCCCATGACATGACTGGCAGCGACAAGAGAAGAAGAAAACAGACGGCACCTGGGCCCCGGTGAGCCAGTATCGCTGGGGGCTGCGAGTGCCAAGAATCGTCCACGGCAAACCAGAGTTGCCGGGGGCTGCAATATCAAATAAGTCTTTCATCCCTCATCATGCATCCTCTTATGGACTGGGGAATGTGAAACCGCGTTTCTTCCCGAAAACTACCGTGCTCCCTCAACTCTAGGCCCTGGGGCTCGTTCCCGGGGCCAAGTTTGGTCGTAGTCGCGGCAGCAAAGGGATGAAACGAGGAGACCGCACCCACCTCGTTCCCGCCTCTGTCAAAGGCGTGAGAAAGGTCGAGCGACGTGGGAAGGCGGCAGGGCTTGTTGCCGGGAGATGAAATGTCTGTCCGAGGGACACCAAGGGTTTGCTCCTTGACGTGGGTTCAACTCACGAGACAAATAACCCGGCAAGCATCCCCTTTTCATTAAAAAACATCCCACTCAGGAACAGTCCATAGAGGATGAAAAACATGAAAGAGAGGATTACAAGTTTTAGATACAGCTAAGGCCCAAAGGCTTACAAATTAAAAAGATAAGATGCCCGTAATCCCTTTCATGTCCTTCTCTTCAGGAGGCAGGTCAAGGAGGCGAAAAGGGCAAAAGGAGCGCCTAGGCGAGCTACGGGTGCCAGAAGACACCAAGGGAACATCCCGGGGGCCGTCCGAAGGCTGGACGGCGACGGCGGCGCTGGAAGCGAGGCTCGAAGATGGGGCGGCAGGACGTCAGCACGCTGTCGAGGGCACCACGCCCTCGTACTCCGACCTGACGGCCTTGTCGCCAGCCCTCTTCCCCTTCCGAAGCCTCCCTACGCCAGCCGCCCAAGGAGACGACCCCGGGGAGTTCAAAGAGCCGGCGACACGGATGATGGGGCCGCCAGTGCCGCGCGAAGTGGCGCCCGACGCCTAGTCGGACCCGTCGCCCCGCCGCCCGCTACCCTCATCGTCGCTGTCGCTCCCCTCCTCGTCACTCCCGCTCGAGGAGGAGCCTTCGCTGTCGGAGGAGCTGTCCACGCAGCACTTCGCCCGAGTGCCGAAGCACCCGAAGGCCTTGACGGAGAGGAGATCGCCCTCCATCAACTTAAAATGGAGGGTAAACCCCTCCATCAAGTTGTGGATGCGGGCGAACGTCTTCCACCCTCGATCAAGATACATCACATTAGGGGCTGGGAATACAACGCGGACTCGCGTGCCGCTGATCCCACAGCCCCTCATGTGCAGTCTCAACGTCTCGGGCGGGTCCAACTCCATCGCGCGCGCAAACGGAATTGGAAGCTGGAGGCGACGACGAGGCGCCCGGCGCAGCTTGACGAAGAACTCGTAAGGGTCGTCCCCTATATGGACCGCCGTGGGGGGAGGAGCCGCCGGTGGAGGTGAAGCTGACGCGCCGCCCCGTCCGCCTCTTCCCCGAGCGCCTTGACCTCGTCCGCGACCTCTCCCCCTCCCTCTTCCCCTTATGGCTGGCTCTGCCACCACGGGCGCGGAAGATGGAGAGATGCGCTGTCTGGCGGTGACCCTCGCCGCCACCGATGAAGGGCCTGGTTTCCCTTTCTCCATGGCGAATGAGAGAAAGGGGAGCAGAAGCTGAAGAAAGGAGGAGATGAGAGAGTGCGGTTTTCTGTGCTCCCCTCCCGCTCTTTATAAAGGAGCGAGGTGGGGGCTCGGCCGCCCTGCTCAGCGAATCAAGGCACGGGGAGAGCAGGGAGTCGGGGCCATCCCGCTGCCTCTGCTCGCGACGGCCCAGTTTCCCACTTCCACCGTCTGCGACCCCAAGCGCATGGGAGCCGCGTGGCGGAGATGCAGAACCAAGGCGACGGGTGAGGCGGCCTCGCTCCGCCCCGTGATCACGGGGAGTGGACATCCCGAAAACCGCGCACCGGCCCTGTCCAGTAAATGCACCACGCCCCCACACCTACCTCCGTTTAGGGAGGAGGGCGTGAACCGTCCCCATCATCGTGGCCTGACGCATGCTCGAGGGGCTTAGCCCTGCGCACGCCGCCCGCGTCACCCACGACGCCGCGTTTGACGCGTACCGTTCTGGGTGTGCGCGGTGGGAGCGGAGAGATATGCGGCGTGACCTAGGCCGCGTGTGCCCGTGCACTGTTTTGGGCCTGGCCCAACAGCGCTCGGCATCGTGTATGGCCCAGGCCCGGGGGCTCCTGTCGGTGTACTAGAGTAGGGGTACCCTAGTACCCCGAACTTGTGCACGGTCAGTCGCAGCATCCCGCGGCAAGGCTTGCCGGGTGACCGCCAAGACCCTTCGTGGCTCCCTTGAAGACCATTCAAGAACAAAGTACTCAAACCAAGGCCCCAGCAAGAGGAGCTTGCCGGGAAGGCCAACCCAGGCCCCGGCAAGAGGAGCTTGCCGGGAAGAGACAAGACCCCGGCAAGAGGAGCTTGCCGGGAAGGCCACTCAAGGCATACCAATAAAGCTTGCCGCGACGTGCCCTGCGTCCCGGCAAGACCCGGTGAGCGACAAGCTCCCAAACACGACAAGACGACGACCGCGGCAAGGAGCTTGCCGCGGGGAACCCCCGCTTCGTGCCCGCGCACCAGCACACCTGCTAACGTGTCGCTCTAGGACTCTCCCAAGCACACGTGGCAGGAGGCTGTGCAGCTAGGGGTGCGCGGTGGCAAGCGGAGATGAAGAGAAGGCCATCGTGGCAAACGGTGGCGCTCCTGACGGTCACTTTTTGCACTGTTTAAGCAACTCAGACAGGCATTTAATGCCCTTGTTCCCTGCCGTCAGAGTTAGGTAGGGTGCACTATATCCACAGTAGCGGTAGCTGCACCTACCGCGTACTTTTCCATTTTTACCCTTCTTGTCTATGTTGCCCCCTGTCGGTGACCCCTTGAAAGTATAAAAGGAGGCCCAGGCGCAACGTAGAAGGGGTTCAGCTGGTTCGGCCAGTTCGGCTCATTCAACACCAGGAACACTCTCACGCTCAGTCTGGCAGCGTCCATCGCTCCTGAGCAAGAATTCAATACACACAAACAAGAAGCAGTAGGGTTTTACGCATCCGTGCGGCCCGAAGCTGGGTAAAAACCGCTCGCGTGTACCGCCTCGATCCGCTCTTTGTGCGGCCTCCGCCCTCACCGAACCGAAAGGGGCCCTGTCCCCATAGGTGTTGGTGGAATCAGCCTCCCCGACATCGCGGGATCATGCATTATGGTATGAGTAAAGTGACTTGCCGGTAACGAGACTGAACAAGGTATTGGGATACCGACGATCGAGTCTCGGACAAGTAACGTATCGATTGACAAAGGGAATTGTATACGGGATTGATTAAGTCCTTGACATCGTGGTTCATCCGATAAGATCATCGAGGAGCATGTGGGAGCCAACATGGGTATCCAGATCCCGTTGTTGGTTATTGACCGGAGAGGCGTCTCGGTCATGTCTGCGTGTCTCCCGAACCCGTAGGGTCTACACACTTAAGGTTCAATGACGCTAGCGTTGTAGAGATATTAGTATGCAGTAACCCGAAAGTTGTTCGGAGCCCCGGATGAGATCCTGGACGTCACGAGGAGTTCTGGAATGGTCCGGAGGTAAAGATTTATATATAGGAAGCCCAGTTTCGGCCAGCGGGAAGGTTTCGGGGGTTACCGATATTGTACCGGGACCACCGAAAGGGTCCTGGGGGTCCACCGGATGGGGCCACCTATCCCGGAGGGCCCCATGGGCTGAAGTGGCGTGGGAACCAGCCCCTGATGGGCTGGTGCGCCCCACCCAAGGGCCCAAGGCACCTAGGGTTGGAAACGCTAGGGGGCCGTTGCCCCCCTGAGGGGGCATGCGCCCCCCTGGTTGGAAACCCTAAGGGGGCCGTTGCCCCCAGGGGCCGTCGCCCCCCCCTTTAGATGGGATCTCCAAGGGGGCATGCGCCCCCCCTAGCCCCTATATATAGTGGAAGGGAGGGAGGGCAGCCGCACCTTGCTCTTGGCGCCTCCCTCTCCCTCCGTAACACCTCTCCTCCCCGCTTGTGCTTGGCGAAGCCCTGCCGGGATCCTGCTGCATCCACCACCACGCCGTCGTGCTGCTGGATCTTCATCAACCTCTCCTTCCCCCTTGCTGGATCAAGAAGGAGGAGACGTCTTCCCAACCGTACGTGTGTTGAACGCGGAGGTGTTGTCCGTTCGGCACATGGTCATCGGTGATTTGGATCACGGCGAGTACGACTCCATCATCCCCGTTCACTTGAACGCTTCCGCTTGCGATCTACAAGGGTATGTAGATGCACTCATATTCCCCTTGTTGCTAGAATACTCCATAGATTGATCTTGGTGATGCGTAGAATTTTTTTAATTTCTGCTACGTTCCCCAACAACACGACCCACCTCAGACCACCTTTTTTTTCTTTGAGAGCATGGTACATATATTGATCCATGTTTTTGATGATATATAAGACCTAGGTCTGTTGTTTTTGCACAACATGTTCCCCATGGAAATATTGAACGGGCACATCAAGGGATACGTTCGCAACCAGGCTTGTTCGGATGGGAGCATCGCCGCTGGCTGTAGGATGGAGGAGTGCATCACATTTTGCACGGGTTACATTGACATGAGAAAACCTATTGGTATGCCCATTAAGAAGCACATTCACATGCTTGACAGAGTAGGCCACATAATGGAAAGAAAATTTTGAATGTGTAAGACGGTGAACAGAACCGAATGGAAGACTTCAAACCGGCCCACACAGTAGCGTTACAATGCCTAAAAGTGGCCAATCCTTGGTTGGGAAGGCACAAACAAGCAATAGGACAAGATTACGAGGACGATGGCCAAATGAGGATTGATGAGCAAATTGCTACCTCTTGAACACTATGTTGGTTTTCCCTTGAAGAGTGCTACCTCTTGAGCACTGCGTTGGTTTTCCCTTGAAGAGGAAAGGGTGATGTAGTAAAGTAGCGTAAGTATTTCCCTCAGTTTTTTAGAACCAAGGTATCAATCCAGTAGGAGATCACGCTCGAGTCCCACGCACCTACACAAACAAATAAGAACCTCGCAACCAACGCGATAAAGGGGTTGTAAATCCCTTCATGGTCAATTACGAGAGTGAGATCTGATAGATATGATAAGATAATATTTTTGGTATTTTTATGATAAAGAGAAATAAAGATGCAAAGTAAAATAAACGGCATTAGAAATGGCAAAGTGTTGGAAGATTAATATGATGGAAGATAGACCCGGGGGCCATAGGTTTCACTAGTGGTTTCTCTCAAGAGCATAAGTATTACGGTGGGTAAACGAATTACTGTCGAGCAATTGACAGAATTGAGCATAGTTATGAGAATATCTAGGTATGATCATGTATATAGGCATCATGTCCGTGACAAGTAGACCGAAACGATTCTGCATCTCCTACTATTACTTCACACATCGACCGCTATCTAGCATGCATCTAGAGTATTAAGTTCATAAGAACAGAGTAATGCTTTAAGTAAGATGACATGATGTAGAGGGATAAACTCATGCAATATGATATAAACCCCATCTTTTTATCCTCGATGGCAACAATACAATACGTGCCTTGCTGCCCCTGTTGTCACTGGGAAAGGACACCGCAAGATTGAACCCAAAGCTAAGCACTTCTCCCATTGCAAGAAAGATCAATCTAGTAGGCCAAACCAAACTGATAATTCGAAGAGACTTGCAAAGATAACCAATCATACATAAAAGAATTCAGAGGAGATTGAAATATTGTTCATAAATAAACTTGATCATAAACCCACAATTCATCAGATCTCGACAAACACACCGCAAAAAGAGGAGTTACATCCAATAGATCTCCAAGAGAATCGAGGAGAACTTTGTATTGAGATCCAAAGAGAGAGAAGAAGCCATATAGCTACTAGCTATGGACACGAAGGTCTGAAGTAAACTACTCACACATCACCAGTGAGGCCATGGAGTTGATGTAGAGGCCCTCCGTGATCAATGCCCCCTCCGGCGGAGCTCTAGAAAAGGCCCCAAGATGGGATCTCTCGGGTACAGAAGGTTGCAGTGGTGGAATTAGGTTTTCGTGGTGCTCCTGGATGTTTGCGGGGTACGTGGATGTATATAGGAGGAAGAAGTAGGTTGGTGGAGCTACGAGGGGCCCACAAGGGTGGAGAGCGTGCCCAGGGGGTAGGCGCGCCCCTTGCCTCGTGGCCTCCTTGATAGTTTCTTGACGCCCACTCCAAGTCTCCTGGATCACGTTTGTTCAGAAAATCACGTTCCCGAAGGTTTCATTCCATTTGGACTTCGTTTGATATTCCTTTTCTGCGAAACACTGAAATAGGCAAAAAAACAGCAATTTGGGTTGGGCCTCCGGTTAATAGGTTAGCCCCAAAAATAATATAAAAGTGTATAATAAAGCCCATTAAACATCCAAAACAGAATATAATCAAAAATTATAGATACGTTGGAGACGTATCAAGCATCCCCAAGCTTAATTCCTGGTCGTCCTCGAGTAGGTAAATGATAAAAATAGAATTTTTGATGTGGAATGCTACTTAGCATAATTTTCAATGTAATTCTCTTATTTGTGGTATGAATATTCAGATCCGAAAGATTCAAGACAAAATTTTAATATTGACATAAAAATAATAATACTTCAAGCATACTAACTAGGCAATTATGTCTTCTCAAAATAACATGGCCAAAGAAAGTTATCCCTACAAAATCATATAGTCTGGCTATGCTCTATATTCACCACACAAAATATTTAAATCATGCACAACCCCGATGACAAGCCAAGCAATTGTTTCATACTTTCAATGTTCTCAAACTTTTTCAATCTTCACGCAATACATGAGCGTGAGCCATGGACATAGCACTATATGTGGAATAGAAATGGTGGTTGTGGATAAGAAAAAAGGAGAAGATAGTCTCACATCAACTAGGCATATCAACGGGCTATGGAGATGTCCATAAATAGATATCAATGTGAGTGAGTAGGGATTGCCATGCAACGGATGCACTAGAGCTATAAGTATATGAAAGCTCAACAAAAGAAACTAAGTGGGTGTGCATCTAACTCGCTTGCTCATGAAGACCTAGGGCATTTTGAGGAACCCCATCATTGGAATATACAAGCCAAGTTCTATAATGAAAATTCCCACTAGTATATGAAAGTGATATCATAGGAGACTCTCTATCCTGAAGATCATGGTGCTACTTTGAAGCACAAGTGTGGAAAAAGGATAGTAGCATTATCCCTTATCTCTTTTTCTCTCATTTTTTTGGGCCTTCTCCTTTTTTATGGCCTTTCCTTTTTTTCGTCCGGAGTCTCATCCTGACTTGTGGGGGAATCATAGTATCCATCATCCTTTCCTCACTTGGGACAATGCTCTAATAATGATGATCATCACATTTTATTTACTTACAACTCAAGAATTACAACTCGATACTTAGAACAAAATATGACTCTATGTGAATGCCTCCGCGGTGTACCGGGATATGCAATGAATCAAGAGTGACATGTATAAAAATTATGAACGGTGGCTTCGCCACAAATACGATGTCAACTACATGATCATGCAAGCAATATGACAATGATGAAGCGTGTCATGGTAAACGAAACGGTGGTAAGTTGCATGGCAATATATCTCGGAATGTCTATGGAAATGCCATGGTAGGTAGGTATGGTGGCTGTTTTGAGGAAGGTATATGGTGGGTGTATGATACCGGCGAAAAGTGCGTGGTATTAGAGAGGCTAGCAATGGTGGAAGGATGAGAGTGCGTATAATCCATGGACTCAACATTAGTCATAAAGAACTCATATACTTGTTGCAAAAATCTACAAGTTATCAAAGCAAAGTATTACGTGCATGCTCCTAGGGGGATAGATTGGTAGGAAAATACCATCGCTCGTCCCCGATCGCCACTCATAAGGAAGAAAAAAGATAAATAAATCATGCTCCGACTTCATCACATGACGGTTCACCATACGTGCATGCTACGGGAATCACAAACTTTAACACAAGTATTTCTCAAATTCATAACCACTCAACTAGCATGACTCTAATATCACCATCTCCATATCTCAAAACAATTATCAAGTATCAAACTTCTCATAGTATTCAATACACTTCTATTAAAGTTTTTATATTATTCCTAAGAGCAAATTTCCATGTTGTTCTAAAGGACTCTCAAAATAATATAAGTGAAGCATGAGAGATCAATTATTTCTATAAAATAGAACCACCATCGTGCTCTAAAAGATATAAGTGAAGCACTAGAGCAAAAACTATATAGCTCAAAAGATATAAGTGAAGCACATAGAGTATTCTAATAAATTTCAAATCATGTGAATCTCTATCAAAAGGTGTGTACAGCAAGGATGATTGTGGTAAACTAAAAAGCAAAGAATCAAATTATACAAGACGCTCCAAGCAAAACACATATCATGTGGTGAATAAAAATATAGCTCCAAGTAAAGTTACCGATGGACGAAGACGAAAGAGGGGGTGCCTTCCGGGGCGTCCCCAAGCTTGGGCTTTTTGGTGTCCTTAGATTACCTTGGGGTTCCATGGGAATCCCCAAGCTTAGGCTCTTGCCACTCCTTGTTCCATAATCCATCAAATCTTTACCCAAAACTTGAAAACTTCACAACACAAAACTCAAAATAGAAAATCTTGTGAGCTCTGTTAGCGAAAGAAAACAAAACAGCACTTCAAGGTACTGTATTGAACTCATTATTTATTTGTATTGGTGTTAAACCTACTTTATTACAACTTCTCTATGGTTTATAAACTCTTTTACTAGCCATAGATTCATCAAAATAACCAATCAACACATGAAAAACAGAATCTGTCAAAAACAGAACAGTCTATAGTAATCTGTAGGTTTCGACCACTTATGGAACCCCAAAAATTCTAAAATAAATTGATGGACGTGAGGAATTTATCTATTAAGCATCTTAAAAAATAATTAACTAAATAGCACTCTCCAAATAAAAATGGCAGCAATTCCCGTGAGTGCTAAAGTTTCTATATTTTTACAGCAAGATCAAAAAGACTTTCCCCAAGTCTTCCCAACGGTTCTACTTGGCACAAACACTAATTAAACACAAAAAAACACAACCAAAAAAGAGGATAGATAAATTATTTATTACTAAACAGGATCAAAAATCAAGGAATAAAAAAAATTGGTTGCCTCCCAACAAGCGCTATTGTTTAACGCCCCTAGCTAGGCATAAAAGCAAGGATAGATCTAGGTATTGCCATCTTTGGTGGGAAATTCTTCAATAAGACACCTATAACCCCTAGGAGTTTCTTTATTTTTATTAATTATCAAACTCCTAGGCACAAAATCAAGAAAATCATTTATAGCAAATGGTTCCTTAATGATAGCAAAAAGATTGGGATGAACACTTATTGATTTTAAATCCGCAGTTTCCTTACTAGAGGATTCACCCTTATTTTTAGGAACATAAACAAGCTTGGCAATTTTGGTAGGAGGATTTGGAGTATTTCTAACGGAAGAAAAAGCGGACCCCAAGTTGGTGATAATTCCCTCAAGTTTATCGATTCTAGTAGAATCTTGATCTATTCTTTCATTAACTATGGGTTCTTTTTCCTTAAAACTTTTCAGAGTAACTCCCACCTTAGATCCATATTGGGTAATTTGGTTGTGGATCTTTTTATCCAAATTCTCAATCAACTCTACAGTAGCAACTTTATTCTCAATAATTTCAAGCCTTTGCATCACATGTTCCAAAGTTAACATAGTTCCATTAACCCAAAGAGGTGGTGAGCCAAACAAATCTATCATAGCATTATAAGAATCAAAAGTATGGCTACCCAAGAAATTCCCTCCGGTAATGGTATCAAGAATATATCTGTACCAAGGAGTAGCGCTTACATAAAAATTACGGAGAAGAACGGAAGTAGATTGCTTCCTGGTAGATCTATTTTGAGCATTGCAAATTCTATACCAAGTGTCTTTGAGATTTTCTCCCTCCCTTTGCTTAAAATTAAGAACTTCATTCTCGGGAGACAATGGAGAAGATAGAGGACTAGCCATAACGACAAGGCAAGCGGAAAAGAGGACGAATAAAATGGCAAGGGTGAAGTGGGGGAGAGGAAAACGAGAGGCAGATGGCAAATAATGTAATGCGAGGGATAAGAGTTTGTGATGGGTACTTGATATGTCTTTACTTGTGCGTAGACTCCCCAGCAACGGCGCCAGAAATGGCTCGTTGTCGGGAGTCAAATCTTGACTTGACTTGGCGCGAATCTCCCAGGCAACAGCGCCAGAAATCCTTCTTGCTACCTCTTGAGCATTGTGTTGGTTTTCCCTTGAAGAGGAAAGGGTGATGCAGTAAAGTAGCATAAGTATTTCCCTTGTTTTTTGAGAACCAAGGTATCAATCCAGTAGGAGATCACGCTCGAGTCCCACACACCTACACAAACAAATAAGAGCCTCGCAACCAACGCGATAAAGGGGTTGTCAATCCCTTCACGATCACTTACGAGGGTGAGATCTGATAGAGATAATAATAAGATAAATATTTTTGGTATTTTTATGATATAGATTGAAAGGAAAGATTGCGAATTAAAATTGATTGGAAACTTATATGATAAAAGATAGACCCAGGGGCCATAGGTTTCACTAGTGGCTTCTCTCAAGAGCATAAGTATTACAGTGGGTAAACGAATTACTGTCGAGCAAGTGATAGAATTGAGCATAGTTATGAGAATATCTAGGTATGATCATGTATATAGGCATCACGTCTGTGACAAGTGGACCGAAACGATTCTTCATCTACTACTATTACTCCACACATCGAGCGCTATCCAGCATGCATCTAGAGTATTAAGTTCATAAGAACAAAGTAATGCTTTAAGTAAGATGACATGATCTAGAGGGATAAACTCATGCAATATGATATAAACCCCATCTTTTTATCCTCGATGGCAACAATACAATACATGCCTTGCTGCCCCTGCTGCCACTGGGAAAGGACACCGCAAGATTGAACCCAAAGCTAAGAACTTCTCCCATTGCAAGAAAGATCAATCTAGTAGGCCAAACCAAACTAATAATTCGAATAGACTTGCAAAGATAACCAATCATACATAAAAGAATTCAGAGGAGATTGAAATATTGTTCATAGATAAACTTGATCATAAACCCACAATTCATTGGATCTCGACAAACACACCGCAAAAAGAAGAGTTACATCAAATAGATCTCCAAGAGAATCGAGGAGAACTTTGTATTGAGATCCAAAGAGAGAGAAGAAGCCATCTAGCTACTAGCTATGGACCCGAAGGTCTGAAGTAAACTACTCACACATCACCGGAGAGGCCATGGAGTTGATGTAGAGGCCCTCCGTGATCAATGCACCCCCCCCCCGGCGGAGCTCCGGAAAAGGCCCCAAGATGGGATCCCTCGGGTACAAAAGGTTGTGCTACCTCTTGAGCACTATGTTGGTTTTCCTTTGAAGAGGAAAGGGTGATGCAGCAGAGCAGCGTAAGTATCTCCCTCAGTTTTTGAGAACCAAGGTATCAATCCAGTAGGAGGCCACGCACGAGTCCCTCGAACCTACACAAACAAATAAACTCCTCGCAACCAACGCGATAAAGGGGTTGTCAATCCCTTCACGAACACGTACGAGAGTGAGATCTGATAGATATGATAAGATAATATTTTTGGTATTTTTATGATAAGGAGAAATAAAGATGCAAGTAAAATAAATAGAAAAGGAAATAACTAAGTATTGGAAGATTAATATGATGGAAAATAGACTAGGGGGCCATAGGTTTCACTAGAGGCTTCTCTCGAGAGCATAAGTATTACGGTGGGTAAACAAATTATTGTTGAGCAATTGACAGAATTGAGCATAGTTATGAGAATATCTAGGTATGATCATGTATATAGGCATCACGTCCGAGACAAGTAGACCGACTCATGCCTGCAGCTACTACTATTACTCCACACATCGACCACTATCCAGCATGCATCTAGAGTATTAAGTTCAAGAGAACAGAGTAACGCTTTAAGTAAGATGACATGATGTAGAACGATAAACTCATGCAATATGATATAAACCCCATCTTGTTATCCTCGATGGCAAAAATACAATACGTGCCTTGCTGCCCTTACTGTCACTGGGAAAGGGCACCGCAAGATTGAACCCAAAGCTAAGCACTCCTCCCATTGCAAGAACGATCAATCTAGTAGGTCAAACCAAGCTGATAATTCGAAGAGACTTGCAAAGATAACCAATCATACATAAAAGAATTCAGAGAAGATTCAAATATTGTTCATAGATAAACTTGATGATAAACCCACAATTCATCGGTCTCAACAAACACACCGCAAAAGAAGATTACATCGAATAGATATCCACAAGAGAGGGGAGAACTTTGTATTGAGATCCAAAAAGAGAGAAGAAGCCATCTAGCTAATAACTATGGACCCGTAGGTCTGAAGTAAACTACTCACACTTCATCGGAGGGGCTATGGTGTTGATGTAGAAGCCCTCCGTGATCGATACCCCCTCCGGCGGAGCTCTGGAAAAGGCCCCAAGATGGGATCTCGTGGATACAGAAAGTTACGGTGGTGGAATTAGGGTTTTGGCTCCGTATCTGGTAGTTTGGGGGTACGTAGGTATATATAGGAGGAAGGAGTACGTCGGTGGAGCAACATGGGCCCCACGAGGGTAGAGGGCGCGCCTGGGGGGTAGGCGCGCCCCCCTACCTCATGCCTTCCTGGTTGATTGCTTGACGTAGGGTCCAAGTCCTCTGGATCATGTTCGTTCTGAAAATCACGTTCCCGAAGGTTTCATTCCGTTTGGACTCTGTTTGATATTCTTTTTCTGTGAAACCCTAAAATAGGCAAAAAAAACAACAATTCTAGGCTAGGACTCCGGTTAATAGGTTAGTCCCAAAGATAATATAGAAGTGTATAATAAAGCCCAATAATATCCAAAACAGGATATAATATAGCATGGAACAATCAAAAATTATAGATACGTTGGAGACGTATCAAGCATCCCCAAGCTTAATTCCTGCTCGTCCTCGAGTAGGTAAATGATAAAAACAGAATTTTTGATGTGGAATGCTACTTGGCATAATTTCAATGCAATTCTCTTAATTGTGGTATGAATATTCAGATCCAAAAGATTCAAGACAAAAGTTCAATATTGACATAGAAATAATAATACTTCAAGCATACTAACTAAGCAATTATGTCTCTTCAAAATAACATGGCCAAAGAAAGTTATCCCTACAAAATCATATAGTCTAGCTATGCTCCATCTTCACCACACAAAGTATTTAAATCATGCACAACCCCGATGACAAGCCAAGCAATTGTTTCATACTTTTGGTGTTCTCAAACTTTTTCAATCTTCACACAATACATGAGCGTGAGCCATGGACATAGCACTATATGTGGAATAGAATGGTGGTTGTGGAGAAGACAAAAAGGGAGAAGATAGTCTCACATCAACTAGGCGTATCAACGGGCTACGGAGATACCCATTAATAGATATCAATGTGAGTGAGTAGGGATTGCCATGCAACGGATGCACTAGAGCTATAAGTATATGAAAGCTCAACAAAAAGAACTAAGCGGGTGTGCATCCAACTTGCTTGCTCACGAAGACCTAGGGCATTTTGAGGAAGCCCAACGTTGGAATATACAAGCCAAGTTCTATAATGAAAAATTCCCACTAGTATATGAAAGTGATAGCATAGGAAACTCTCTATCATGAAGATCATGGTGCTACTTTGAAGCACAAGTGTGGAAAAAGGATAGTAGTATTGCCCCTTTTTATTTATTTATTCCCCTTTTTGGCCTTCTTTATTTTATTTTATTTGGCCTTTATTTTTTTCTTTTTTATTGGGACAATACTCTATGAATGATGATCATCACACTTCTATTTATTCACAACTCGATACTAGAACAAAGTATGACTCTATATGAATGCCTCCGGCGGTATACCAGGATAGCAATGATGCATGGGTGACTTATATGAAAGAATTATGAACAGTGGCTTCGCCACAACTAAAATGTCAACTACATGATCATGCGAAGCAATATGACAATGATGGAGTGTGTCATAGTAAACGGAACGGTGGAAAGTTGCATGGCAATATATCTCGGAATGGCTATGGAAATGCCATGATAGGTAGGTATGATGGCTGTTTTGAGGAAGGTATATGGTGGGTGTATGATACCGGCGAAAGGTGCGCGGTATTAGAGAGGCTAGCAATGGTGGAAGGGTGAGAGTGCGTATAATCCATGGACTCAACATTAGTCATAAAGAATTCACATACTTATTGCAAAAATCTATTAGTTATCGAAGCAAAGTACTACGTGCATGCTCCTAGGGGGATAGATTGGTAGGAAAAGACCATCGCTCGTCCCCGACTACCCCTCATAAGGAGGACAATCAATAGATACATCATGCTCCGACTTCTTAACATAACGGTTCACCATACGTGCATGCTACGGGAATCACAAACTTCAACACAAGCATTTCTCAAATTCACAACTACTCAACTAGCACGACTCGAATATCACCATCTCCATATCTCAAAACAATTATCAAGTTTCAAACTTCTCATAGTATTCAACACACTCATAAGAAAATTTTATTATTAATCTTGAATGAATAAAATAATTAAAGCAAATTACCATGTTGTTTTGTAGGACTCTCAAAATAATCTAAGTGAAGCATGAGAGAATAAAAGTTTCTATAAAACAAATCCACCATCGTGCTCTAAAAGATATAAGTGAAGCACTAGAGCAAAAACTATATAACTCAAAAGATATAAGTGAAGCACATAGAGTATTCTAACAATTTCCGAATCATGTGTGTCTCTCTCAAAAAGGTGTGTGCAGAAAGGATGATTATGGAAAACTAACAAATAAAGACTCAAATAATACAAGACACTCCAAGCAAAACACATATCATGTGGTAAATAAAAATATAGCTCCAAGTAAAGTTACCGATAGAAGTAGACGAAAGAGGGGATGCCTTCCGGGGCATCCCCAAGCTTTGGCTTTTAGGTGTCCTTAGATTATCTTAGGGTGCCATGGGAATCCCCAATCTTAGGCTCTTGCCACTCCTTGTTCCATAATCCATCAAATCTTTACCCAAAACTTGAAAACTTCACAACACAAAACTTAAAGTAGAAAATCTCGTGAGCTCCGTTAGCGAAAGAAAACAAAACACCACTTCAAGGTACTGTAATGAACTCATTCTTTATTTATATTGGTGTTAAACCTACTGTATTCCAGCTTCTGTATGGTTCATAAACTATTTTACTAGCCATAGATTCATCAAAATAAGCAAACAACACACGGAAAACAGAATATGTCAAAAACAGAACAGTCTGTAGTAATCTGCAGCTAACGCAAGTTCTGGAACCCCCAAAATTCTAAAATAAATTTTTGGACGTGAGGAATTTATCTATTAATCATCTGCAAAAAGAATTAACTAAATAGCACTTTACAAATAAAATGGCAGCAGTTCCCGTGAGCGCTAAAGTTTTTTTTTACAACAAGATTAAAAAGACTTTCCCCAAGTCTTCCCAACGGTTCTACTTGGTACAAACACTAATTAAACACAAAAACACAACCAAAACAGAGGCTAGATAAATTATTTATTACTAAACAAGAGAAAAAATCAAGGAATAAAAATAAAATTGGGTTGCCTCCCAACAAGCGCTATTGTTTAACGCCCCTAGCTAGGCATAATATTTCAATGCTGCCCACATGAAAGACAAGAATTGAAGCACAAAGAGGGCATCATAGAACACGTGACAAACATTCTATAAGTCTAACATACTTCCTATGCATAGGCATCTTATAGGCAAAAAAATTATCAAGGAAAGCAAAAACTGGCATATGCAAGAAAGCGGAAAGAAACAATAGCAATCTCATCATAACGAGAGGTAATCTAGTAACATGAAAATTTCTACAACCATATTTTCCTCTATAATAATAATTACATGTAGGATCATAAGCAAATTCAACAATATAGCTATCACAAAACATATTCTTAACAAGATCCACATGTATGCAAAGTTGACATTCTTCCAAAATAGTGGGATTAACATTAACTAAAGTCATGACCTCTCCAAACCCACTTTTATCAAAAACTTCATAAGATTGAACATTCTCCAAATATGTGGGATCTAAAGTTGACACTCTTCCAAACCCACTTTCAATAATATTGCAAACACTATTATCAATCTCATGTTCGTCATGGGGCTTAAATAAATTTTCAAGATCAAGAGAAGAATCACCCCAATCATGATCATTGCAACAAATAGTAGTCATAGCAAAACTAGCTTACCCAAGCTTAGGGTTTTTCATATCATTAACACAATTGACATTAAGAGAATTTATAATAACATCATTGCAATCATGCTTTTCATCGAAGGAACTATTAAGTATGGGTGCAATAGCAACGATCTCATGTTTAACATAAGGAACTATAGCAAATTCATCTTCATAAATATTGGCATCATGGCCACAAGAATAGCAAGCATCATGTTCATCAAGGGATATTTCAATCAAATCATCGGAATCATAATTATCTATAGATTCATGCATATCATTATTTTCTTCTGAAGCAATGGTCATTCTTTCAATAAATTCTTTGACATAGACATTATGAGCATAGTTTTCATAATAATATTGAAGTATGTCAAAATTTTCAGATTTGTAGAGAGTAATATCATATTTTTCAATCAAAGAAGCAACTTCATAAGCACCCTTAAAAGCAACAAATTCTTCAATTCGTTCGATATCGTAGTAACTATAAGCACCCTTTGCATAAGAAGATAAGATTTCAATATCATTAAACTCACATAGGTAGGGGAGGTGTTTTTTAGGGTTCTTAGAGCAACAAGTAAAATCACAGATTTCACAAAGATTCCAAGCATAACACAACAATCTGTTTATTTGATTCCATAAGAGTCTCCCTTTTTCAGACAAACGGTGACGCACAAAATGAGCATGCTCATCTATAGATTTCCCATCAACTAGGCTAGTTGGGGTATCAGCATGAGCGCATAAGGATCGAAGATGATCTACTAGAACACTTTAAGTGGATCCACATCAATAGATTTTTAGCAAGCAAAGATGCAAGCAAATAGAAGGCACATGGAAACACAAACAAGGATACATACGGGAAGAAGGCAAACAAAAGAAGAGGCAAATAGGGAAAGAGAAGGAGGACGGAGAGAGAGGGCAAATAAAACGGCAAGGGTGAAGTGGGGGAGAGGAAAACGAGAGGCAAATGGCAAATAATGTAATGCGGGAGATAAGGATTTGTGATGGGTCCTTGGTATGTTGACTTTTGCGTAGACTCCCCGGCAACGGCGCCAGAAATGGCTCGTTGTCGGGAGTCCAAATCTTGACTTGACCTTGCGTAAGCCTCCCCGGCAACGGCGCCAGAAATCCTTCTTGCTACCTCTTGAGCACTACGTTGGTTTTCCCTTGAAGAGGAAAGAGTGATGCAGCAGAGCAGCGTAAGTATTTCCCTCAGTTTTTGAGAACCAAGGTATCAATCCAGTAGGAGGCCACGCACAAGTCCCTCGCACCTACACAAACAAATAAACTCCTCGCAACCAACATGATAAAGGGGTTGTCAATCCCTTCACGGTCACCTACGAGAGTGAGATCTGATAGATATGATAAGATAATATTTTTGGTATTTTTATGATAGAGAAATAAAGATGCAAGTAAAATAAATGGCAAAGGAAATAACTAAGTATTGGAAGAATAATATGATGGAAAATAGACCCGGGGGCCATAGGTTTCACTAGAGGCTTCTCTCGAGAGCATAAGTATTACGGTGAAAATTACTGTTGAGCAATTGATAGAATTGAGCATAGTTATGAGAATATCTAGGTATGATCATGTATATAGGCATCACGTCCGAGACAAGTAGACCGACTCCTGCCTACATCTACTACTATTACTCCACACATCGACCGCTATCCAGCATACATCTAGAGTATTAAGTTCAAGAGAACAAAGTAACACTTTAAGCAAGATGACATGATGTAGAGGGATAAACTCATGCAATATGATATAAACCCCATCTTGTTATCCTCGATGGCAACAATACAATGCGTGCCTTGCTGCCCATACTGTCACTGGGAAAGGACACCGCAAGATTGAACCCAAAGCTAAGCACTTCTCCCATTGCAAGAAAGATCAATCTAGTAGGCCAAACCAAACTGATAATTCGAAGAGACTTGCAAAGATAACCAATCATACATAAAAGAATTCAGAGAAGATTCAAATATTGTTCATAGATAAAGTTGATCATAAACCCACAATTCATCGGTCTCAACAAACACACCGCAAAAGAAGATTACATCGAATAGATCTCCACAAGAGAGGGGGAGAACTTTGTATTGAGATCCAAAAAGAGAGAAGAAGCCATCTAGCTAATAACTATGGACCCATAGGTCTGAAGTAAACTACTCACACTTCATCGGAGGGTTGATGTAGAAGCCCTCCATGATCGATACCCCCTCCGGCGGAGCTCCGAAAAAGGCCCCAAGATGGGATCTCGTGGATACAGAAAGTTACGGCGGTGGAATTAGGGTTTTGGCTCCGCATCTGGTAGTTTGGGGGTACGTAGGTATATATAGGAGGAAGGAGTACGTCGGTGGAGCAACGTGGGCCCCACGAGGGTGGAGGGCGCGCCTGGGAGGGTAGGCGCGCCCCCCTACCTCGTGCCTTCCTGGTTGATTACTTGACGTAGGGTCCAAGTCCTCTGGATCATGTTCATTCCGAAAATCACGTTCCCGAAGGTTTCATTCCGTTTGGACTCCGTTTGATATTCTTTTTCTGCGAAACCCTAAAATAGGCAAAAAATAGCAATTCTAGGTTGGGCCTCCGGTTAATAGGTTAGTCCCAAAAATAATATAAAAGTGTATAATAAAGCCCAATAATGTCCAACACGGGATTAGAATATAGCATGGAACAATAAAAAATTATAGATACGTTTGAGACGTATCAGGTTGCGGTGGTGGAATTAGGTTTTCGTGGTGCTCCTGGATGTTTGAGGGGTACGTGGATACATATATAGGAGGAAGAAGTAGGTCAGAGGAGCAAGGAGGGGCCCACGAGGGTGGAGGGCGCTGCCAGTGGGGGTAGGCGCGCCCTCCTGCCTCGTGGCTTCCTCGTTTTTTTCTTGACGCCCACTCCAAGTCTCCCGGATCATGTTTGTTGAGAAAATCATGTTCTCGAAGGTTTCATTCCGTTTGGACTTTGTTTGATATTCCTTTTCTGTGAAACACTGAAATAGGCAAAAAAACATCAATTTGGGCTGGGCCTCAGGTTAATAGGTTAGTCCCAAAAATAATATAAAAGTGTATAATAAAGCCCAAACGTCCAAAACAGAATATAATATAGCATGGAACAATCAAAAATTATAGATACGTTGGAGACGTATCAAAGAGGAAAGGGTGATGCAGCAAAGTAGCGTAAGTATTTCCCTCGGTTTTTCAGAACCAAGGTATCAATCCAGTAGAAGACTACACGCAAGTCCCTCGTACCTACACAAACAAATAAGAACCTCGCAACCAACGCGATAAAGGGGTTGTCAATCCCTTCATGGTCACTTACGAGGGTGAGATCTGATAGAGATAATAATAATAAGATACATATTTTTGGTATTTTTATGATATAGATTGAAAGTAAAGATTGCGAAATAAAATTGATTGGAAACTTATATGATAAAAGATAGACCCGGGGGCCATAGGTTTCACTAGTGGCTTCTCTGAAGATAGCATAAGTATTACGGTGGGTGAACAAATTACTGTCGAGCAATTGATAGAAAAGTGCATAGTTATGAGAATATCTAGGCATGATCATGTATATAGGCATCACGTCCGAGACAAGTAGACCGAAATGATTCTTCATCTACTACTGTTACTCCACACATCGACCGCTATCCAGCATGCATCTAGAGTATTAAGTTCATAAGAACAGAGTAACGCATTAAGCAAGATGACATGATGTAGAGGTTTAAACTCAAGCAATATGATATAAACCCCATCTTTTTATCCTCGATGGCAACAATACAATACGTGCCTTGCTGCCCCTGCTCTCACTGGGAAAGGACACTGCAAGATTGAACCCAAAGCTAAGCACTTCTCCCATTGCAAGAAAATCAATCTAGTAGGCCAAACCAAACTGATAGTTCGAAGAGACTTGCAAAGATAACCAATCATACATAAAAGATTTCAGAGAAGAATCAAATATTGTTCATAGATAAACTAGATCATAAACCCACAATTCATTGGATCTCGACAAACACACCGCAAAAAGAGTTACATCAAATAGATCTCCAAGAAGATCAAGGAGAACATTGTATTGAGATCCAAAGAGAGAGAAGAAGCCATCTAGCTAATAACTATGGACCCGAAGGTCTGAAGTAAACTACTCACACATCATCAGAGAGGCTATGGTGTTGATGTAGATGCCCTCCCTGATTGATTCCCCCTCCGGCGGAGCTCCAAAAGGCCCCAAGATGGTATCTCTTGGGTATAGAAGGTTGCGGCGGTGGAAATAGGGTTTCGTGGTGCTCCTAGATGTTTTCAGGGTATATGGATATATATAGTAGGAAGAAGTAGGTCGGTGGATCTACAAGGGGCCCACGAGGGTGGGGGCGCGCCCAGGGGGCAGGCGAGCCTCCCTGCCTCGTGGCCACCTCATTTCTTTCTTAACGTCTACACCAAGTCCCCTGGATCACGTTTGTTCCAAAAATAACTCTCCCGAAGGTTTCATTCCGTTTGGATCCCGTTTGATAGTCCTTTTCTGCCAAAACACTGAAATAGGCAAAAAAACAACAATTTGCACTAGGCCTTGGGTTAGTAGGTTAGTCCCCAAAATAATATAAAAGTGTATAAATAAGCCCATTAACATCCAAAACAAATAATATAATAGCATGGAACAATCAAAAATTATAGATACGTTGGTGACGTATCAAGCATCCCCAAGCTTAATTCTTGCTCGTCCTCGAGTAGGTAAATGATAAAAACAGAATTTTTGATGTGGAATGCTAGCTAGCATAATTCTCAATGTAATTTTCTTTATTGTGGCATGAATGTTTAGATCCGAAAGATTCAAGACAAAAGTTTAATATTGACATAAAAATAACAATACTTCAAGCATACTAACTAAGCAATCATGTCTTCTCAAAATAACATGGCAAAAGAAACTTCATCCCTACAAAATCATATAGTTTGGTCATGCTCCATTTTCGTCACACAAGAATGCTCTCATCATGCAAAACCCCGATGACAAGCCAAGTAATTGTTTCATACTTTAGTAATCTCAAACTTTTTTCAACTTTCACGCAATACATGAGCGTGAGCCATGGATATATCACTATGGGTGGAATAGAATATGATGATGGAGGTTATGTGGAGAAAAAAAAAGGAGAAAGTCTCACATCGACACGGCTAATCAACGGACTAGGGAGATGCCCATCAATTGATGTCAATGCAAGGAGTAGGGATTGCCATGCAACAGATGCACTAGAGCTATAAATGTATGAAAGCTCAACAAAAGAAACTAAGTGGGTGTGCATCCAACTTGCTTGCTCACGAAGACCTAGGGCATTTGAGGAAGCCCATTGATGGAATATACAAGCCAAGTTCTATAATGAAAAATTCCCGCTAGTATATGAAAGTGACAAAACAAGAGACTCTCTATCATAAAGATCATGGTGCTACTTTGAAGCACAAGTGTAGAAAAAGAGGATAGTAGCATTGTCCCTTTTTATTTATTTTCCCCTTTTTTGGGCCTTTCTTTTTTTGGACTTTTTTGGGGACAATGCTCTATTAATGATGATCATCACACTTCTATTTATTTACAACTCAATGATTACAACTCGATACTAGAACAAAATATGACTCTATATGAATGCCTCCGGCGGTGTACCGGGAAGGGCAATGAATCAAGAGTGACATGTATGATAAATTATGCATGGTGGCTTTGCCACAAATACGATGTCAACTACACGATCATGCAAAGCAATATGACAATGATGAAGCATGTCATAAATGAAATGGTGGAAAGTTGCATGGCAATATATCTCAGAATGGCTATGGAAATGCCATAATAGGTAGGTATGGTGGCTGTTTTGAGGAAGATATAAGGAGGCTTATGTGTGATAGAGCGTATCATATCACGGGGTTTGGATGCACCGGCGAAGTTTGCACCAACTCTCAAGGTGAGAAAGGGCAACGCACGGTACCGAAGAGGCTAGCAATGATGGAAGGTGAGAGTGTGTATAATCCATGGACTCAACATTAGTCATAAATAACTCACATACTTATTGAAAAAATCTACAAGTCATCAAAAACAAGCACTACATGCATGCTCCTAGGGTGATAGATTGGTAGGAAAATACCATCGCTCGTCCCCGACCGCCACTCATAAGGAAGACAATCAAATAACACCTCATGTTTCAAATTTGCTACACAACGATTACCATATGTGCATGCTACGGGACTTGCAATCTTCAACACAAGTATTTCTCAAATTCACAACTACTCAACTAGCACAACTATAATATCACCATCTTTATATCTCAAAACAATTATCAAGTATCAAACTTCTCATAGTATTCAATGCACTTTCTATGATAGTTTTTATTATACCCATCTTGGATGCCTATCATATTAGGACTAATTTCATAACCAAAGCAAATTACCATTTTTTCCAAAGGATTCTCAAAATAATATAAGTGAAGCATGAGAGATCAATAATTTCTATAAAATAAAACTACCACCGTGCTCTAAAAGATATAAGTGAAGCACTAGAGCAAAATTACCTAGCTCAAAAGATATAAGTGAAGCACATAGAGTATTCTGATAAATTCCAATTCAAGTGTGTCTCTCCCAAAAGGTGTGTACAGCAAGGATGATTGTGTTAAACTAAAAAAGGAAAGAATCAAATCATACAAGACGCTCCAAGCAAAACACATATCATGTGGTGAATAAAAATATAGCCTCAAGTAAAGTTACCGATAGAAGAAGACGAAAGAGGGGATGCCTTCCGAGGCATCCCCAAGCTTAGGATTTTGGTTGTCCTTTAATTTTACCTTGGGGTGCCTTGGGCATCCCCAATCTTAGGCTCTTTCCACTCCTTATTCCATAATCCATCAAATCTTTACCCAAAACTTGAAAACTTCACAACACAAAACTTAAATAGAAAATCTCATGAGCTCCATTAGTATAAGAAAACAAACCACCACTTAAGGTACTGTAATGAACTAATTATTTATTTATATTGGTGTTAAACCTACTTTATTCCAACTTCTCTATGGTTCATACCCTCCGATACTAGGCATAGATTCATCAAAATAAGCAAACAACACACGAAAAACAGAATCTGTCAAAAACAGAATAGTCTGTAGGTTTCGAATACTTTTGTGACCCCAAAAACTCTGAAATAAATTGCTGGACATGAGGAATTTTTCTATTAATCATCTTAAAAAATAATCAACCTAATCACACTCTCCAGTAAAAAATGGCAGCAAATCTCATGAGCGCTAAAGTTTCTGTTTTTTACAGCAAGATCGCAAAAACTTCCCCCAAGTCTTCCCAAAGGTTCTACTTGGCACAAAAACTAATTAAAAGCACAAAAACACATATAAACAGAGTCTATATGAATTATTTATTACTAAACAGAACCAAAAAGCAAGAAACAAAAATAAAATTGGGTTGCCTCCCAACAAGCGCTATCGTTTAACGCCCCTAGCTAGGCATAAAAGCAAGGATAGATCTAGGTGTTATCATCTTTGGTATGCAATCTATAAGTGGATCTCATAATAGATTCACAAGGTAATTTAATTTTCTTTCTAGGAAAGTGTTCCATGCCTTTCCTTAACGGAAATTGGAATCTAATATTCCCTTCTTTCATATCAATAATTGCACCAATCGTTCTAAGGAAAGGCCTACCAAGAGTAATGGGACATGTAGGATTGCAATCTATATCAAGAACAATGAAATCTATGGGCACATAGTTCCTATTTGCAACAATAAGAACATCATTACTTCTTCCCATAGGTTTCTTAATAGTGGAATCCGCGAGGTGAAAATTTAAAGAACAATCATCAAATTCACGGAAACCTAACACATCACACAAAGTTTTTGGAATCGTGGAAACGCTAGCACCCAAATCACATAAAGCATAGCATTCATGATCTTTAATTTTAATTTTAATAGTGGGTTCCCGCTCATCATAAAGTTTTCTAGGGATAGAAACTTCCAATTCAAGCTTTTCTTCATAAGATTGCATTAAAGCATCAACGATATGTTTAGTAAAAGCTTTATTTTTATTATAAGCATGCAGAGAATTTAGCATGGATTGCAACAAGGAAGTACAATCTATTAAATAACAATTATCATAATTAAATTCCTTGAAATCCAAAATAGTGGGTTCATTGCTATGTAAAATTTGACCTCTTCAATCCCACTTTTACCAATTTTAGCATTAAGATCTAAAAACTCCGAATCATTGGGACGACTTTTAACTAAAGTTGACTCATCTCCAGTCCCATCATTATCAAGATTCATATTGCAAAACAAAGATTTAATAGGGGACACATCAATCACTTTTAGATCTTCATCCTTATTATCATCAAGTTCTTCCGGTTTGGCGGCCATCTTATTAACTAAGGTGGCCTGCTTATCCGAAATTTGGGCTATTAAGTTTTCAAGATGAGCGAACTGAGGTTGCAGACCATAAAATTCTTTAGACATATCATCGAGCTCTTTATTCATGTACCCCATAAAACTTTTTTGTTCTTTAAGCTTGTTTCTGAAGAAATTATTATGCTCAAACTGCAAGGACATAAAACTTCTAACGTTATTTTCAATTTCTTCCAACCTTCTTAGGTGAGGATCAAAACTTTTTGGTAAGGCCATCGCTGCAAACAATCCAACACACAAGCACACAAGAAGCAAGCGAAAAGAGACGAATTAGAAAAGAGAAGGGAAACGAAAAAAGAGGGCGAATAAAATGGCAAGGATGAAGTGGGGGAGAGGAAAACGAGAGGCAAATGGCAAATAATGCAATGCGAGGGATAAGAGTTTGTGATGGGTACTTGGTGTGTCTTGACTTGATGTAGATCTCCCCGGCAACGGCGCCAGAAATCCTTCTTGCTACCTCTTGAGCACTGCGTTGGTTTTCCCTTGAAGAGGAAAGGGTGATGCAGCAAAGTAGCGTAAGTATTTCCCCTAAGTTTTTGAGAACCAAGGTATCAATCTAGTAGGAGACTACATGCAAGTCCCTCGTACCTACACAAGCAAATAAAAACCTCACAACCAACGCGATAAAGGGGTTGTCAATCCCTTCACGGTCACTTACGAGGGTGAGATCTGATAGAGATAATAATAATAAGATAAATATTTTTGGTATTTTTATGATATAGATTGAAAGTAAAGATTGAGAAATAAAATAGATTGAAAACTTATATGATAAAAGATAGACCCGGGGGCCATAGTTTTCACTAGTGGCTTCTCTCAAGATAGCATAAGTATTACAGTGGGTGAACAAATTACTGTCGAGCAATTGATAGAAAAGTGCATAATTATGAGAATATCTAGGCATGATCATGTATATAGGCATCACGTCCGAGACAAGTTGACCGAAACGATTCTGCATCTACTACTATTACTCCACACATCGACCGCTATCCAGCATGCATCTAGAGTATTAAGTTCATAAGAACAAAGTAACACATTAAGCAAGATGACATGATGTAGAGGGACAAACTCAAGCAATATGATATAAACCCCATCTTTTTATTCTTGATGGAAACGATACAATACGTGTCTTGCTGCCCCTGCTGTCATTGGGAAAGGACACCGCAAGATTGAACCCAAAGCTAAGCACTTCTCCCATTGCAAGAAAGATCAATCTAGTAGGCCAAACCAAACTGATAATTCGAAGAGACTTGCAAAGATAACCAATCATACATAAAAGATTTCAGAGAAGAATCAAATATTGTTCATAGATAAACTTGATCATAAACCCACAATTCATCGGATCTCGACAAACACACCGCAGAAAGAGTTACATCAAATAGATCTCCAAGAAGATCGAGGAGAACATTGTATTGAGATCCAAAGAGAGAGAAGAAGTCATCTAGCTAATAACTATGGACCCGAAGGTCCGAACTACTCACACATCATCGGAGAGGCTATGGTGTTGATGTAGAAGCCCTCCGTGATTGATTCCCCCTCCGGCGGAGCTCCGGAAAAGGCCCCAAGATGGGATCTCTTGGGTACAGAAGGTTGCGGCGGTGGAAATAGGGTTTCATGGTGCTCCTGGATGTTTTCGGGGTATATGGATATATATAGGAGGAAGAAGTAGGTCGGTGGAGCTATGAGGGGCCCACGAGGGTGGGGGCGCGCCTAGGGGGCAGGCGCGCCTCCCTGCCTCGTGACCACCTCGTTTCTTTCTTGACGTCTACACCAAGTCCCCTGGATCACGTTTGTTCCAAAAATAACTCTCCCGAAGGTTTCATTCCGTTTGGATTCCGTTTGATATTCCTTTTCAGCGAAACACTGAAAAAGGCAAAAAAAACAACAATTTGCACTGGGCCTTGGGTTAATAGGTTAGTCCCAAAAATAATATAAAAGTGTATAAATAAGCCCATTAACATCCAAAACAGATAATATAATAGCATGGAACAATAAAAAATTATATATGCATTGAAGACGTATCACAAATCATCAGAGAGCACAACTCTAAATTTGCGACTTGGTTCAAAGATGACATTCTGAATAATCCATTACCAGAGAATGACAATATAAAAACGATCCTCTACGCATTGTGCATGGCCCAATATCCACGTCAAGACTTATGAAGCATATGACATAAATGAACACACATTCTATACCGAGAACATAGACAACAAAGATACTAATTACCAAAACTCGCGGGTGATGATGCAGGCCTTCACCGCTGATACAAATAGGAGATACTACGGGAGGCTCGAAGAAATCTAGGAACTTGACTACTGGGGGGGGGGGGTACCAAGAAGCAATGTTTCGTGGCAAATGGGCAAGGAATGTCATGAAAGAAGACCATGGTTTCATAACCATGCGTATACCCACAAAGACTAACAATGTTGTGAAAAGGAATCAGCGCCCGATATGAGCGGTGGGCATTAGCCGATAAAGTGTCCCAAACTCGACGCCGTAGAAGTCAATGGGAGGAGCAAAACCTTAATCACCTAGCGATAGGAACGGTTCGCGACATCAAATACATTCTCTTGGTCTTTCTCACCCGACCGGAGATTTTTAAATTTGTTTTTTAAAGCATTTGAAAAAATTGAGAGAAAATCTAGAGTGCACACCATCCTTTTTTTTTGTAAGAGAGAATAGTGCACACCAGACTTTATTTTTCGAGAATCACACCATACTTTTCTTAAGAGAGAAGAGTGCACACCATCGGTTTTTTTTTTTGAAGAGAGAAGAGTGCACACCATCTGGCTTGGCCCGCTAGCATTTCACCGTTTGAGCCCAAACGATACCTACAAGCCCACTCATGGCCTCATGTGCCCAGGAACCCTAGCCGCCCACCTCCACTCATCTCCCTGGCCCCCGCCGGTCTCGCGCCAGCCCGCCCGCCGCCTCACGCGCTCCTCCCGGAATCGCGCACCGCCGCCGCCATCTCCGCCCTCGACACCAACCCCTTGCTCGCAGCCACAGCGTGAGGCAGGATGAGGAAGCTCAAGTTCCACGAGAAGAAGCTGCTGAAGAAGACCAATTTCCTCCTGTGGAAGCGGGAGGGCGGCCACCGCGAGGCCGCCGTCACGCAGCGCTACAGCCTCGTCGACAGGGACGACTACAAGAAGTACACTCTCTCTCACCCAGTCAATCCCCTCCCACCCTCCTCCCTCTCCTCCTGCCCGTCGGACCCAGTTCGATCTCGCGGCTGGGATGCGCTGAGCGTTTTGATTCAAGAAATCACAGCGTCTGCCGGGCGGTGCCCTGTAACTAATCAGTCTTGTGGTTGTGGTGTCGCTGCAGGTACAACGGGATTTGCTTGATGGCGCAGAAGCTCGTGAACATCATAAAGCAGATGGATCCCAGGGACCCTTTCAGAATAGAGATGACGGACATGCTGATCGATAAGCTGTAAGATGCCGCAGACCCTCGATGCATGTGTGATGCTGTATGCGTTTGTTTGTTTGAAATTTTGACTGCATATTACGAGGACTGTATATCCATCATGCGCCGCAACCCTGTGAGAATGCTCCAGGCTTATCTGCAATTGCCACTTGGATTGTTATATAGTTAGAAATGTGTGAGGCTTTTGATGTGTGCTCTTGTCTATAAATTAAGGACCCTGATAAGTACCGAACGTCATGTATGAGCACATGGCAACTCCGAACATTTTCGACGGCAAGTTTAGTGACGCAAGGATGGCAACTTTAGTTGCCAAGCTTGACAACTTTTGTGCTTCAGTTTATTTTTGACAGAAACTTGCCGTGTGTCACTGGAAATTGTCATCCTTGCGTGACTGCGTGACTGGAATTGCCTTCGAAAAACGTCAGGGCAAGAGTGCCGCGCACCTGATGTGTGGCACTTATCATTTGGGTAAATTAATTGTACTTTCGACATATGTTAGTACCACTTGATTATTTGCCCAGAATGCATAAACCTCTCTGAGATTATCGGCTTCTCATTATAATCATCTGCTTATCTCTGAGCATGCACTCCAGTAAACATGCCGTTATGAAAGCTACAGGGATACCCTGTGCATATCGTGTCGGTTGAGTGAGCCATCTTACTAGAATCATCTAAAGCTATTTCCTTTTGGCTAAATCATGCAGTTCTTGCTTGCCACTTCCACTTGTTCCTTGCTACTTTTACTGCCCTGCTCATTTGTCTAGTCTAAAGAAGTTTTCTTGAATTTCAGGTATAATATGGGTGTAATTCCAACAAAGAAGAGCTTGGTTAAATGTGAGAAACTTTCAGTGAGCGCCTTCGCCAGGTCTCTATCTCTCCCCGGGTTATAATAATGATTTCCTTCGATCGCTGAATAGGGCATTTTATTTGCCATTTAATTTTTGAAAGAAAGCGTTTATTGCTACTAGTAAGCTTGCACGTGCAAATGCACGTCTCAGCGACACGTTTGGTCAATTAGTTTCGCACGGTTCCTGATACTCCCGCTTTCGGAAATGATGGACAACGTTTGTTTCGCCTACTACGTACTATTCACTAACCACGTTTTCTGATAAGTCGAAAACAGCCGAACGCCAGGTGATTAGGAAACCAGGCCCAACCGCATGAACCAAACAAAGCTCCTATCTGGTAAAACGAGATTGGAAGCAGCGCTTCCCGAAACCGAAGCCCATTACGTTACCTGACCGTGGACCAAATGCGTCGTTATTATCTCTTTTGGATGCATTAGTACATTTTCACATGGAAGGCATCCAACTAATATCAAAGAGGAATCATAACTGGAGCAATCATTAAAAATTATATGAAACATTAGTTGATGTGTTTTGATATACTTGCATGAAAAAATATAATAATTTGTTAGTGTAATACCGCAAGATATAAAAATGACTTAAACCATGTCTTATCCGAACTGACCACATGCATGACTCACGTTTGACACAATATACAAAACTCGGCTCTTTTTCACACAGCCAATCTTTTCCATCCATAATTCCCAGATCTAATGGCTAAGAATTACACAAAAGAATTGTTCTTAACTACAAACTCCCCATCACAATGTCTCAGGCTCAAGAAAATTTCCGCTCGGCTCCACAGCCATACCCTCTCTGCTGACATTTTCTTTACTCGTAGAGTCTAGTAATTTAAAATGTGTAGTTAGGAGTGGGATGTCAAAGTTTGTTTAAATTGATTTTCCTATCAACAATATAACAGTTTTATGGTAGCAACTCTTCAAAACAAGCGGAAAGAGACTAAAACATCTCGGTCTGCCTATGGTGTAATATTGTATATGTAGCAGAAAGGGCATTACAATTCTCAAGCGTGTACGGTGTGTATAATTCATTGCACTGGAGGCAAAAAGTTCGGTGGTGTATGGTAGAAGGTAGAGTCAGGGCAAAATACAACATTAAGCTTTGCTGTCCATATCAACATTACCGGTCTTCAAAAATTGTGACTGATTTATCAGCATCTCAGATATGTCTGCAGACATGAAACAAAATTTAGTATCAAGCATCATGATAGAAGCACAGTATATCGTACCTGAAGCTCCACAACCACTTGGAAAATCAGTCACCTGAAGTTCTATAGTTATGATAGAAGCACAATGTATCATACCTGAAGCATCATGATCGGTGTTTCCGTTAGGAAAGAGAAACTAAATAAGTAATGGCATGGTATATAGAAGTTAAGGACAAAAAGTAATGCTCTACAACCCCTTGAAAAATCGTGTACCACTATTCATAAACTAAAAAAATGCCGCTGGAAGCATACTACACCTGAAGGTCAAGATGAATGTTCTGACCCTTGGATTCCAGACGGTGAATACTGGAAGAAGTAGCAGGGGATATCATCAATTGCTCAAAATAAGCAGCAAAAAGGCAGCTAGAAAACAATTTCAGATCTTCTCATATCATTGAAGAGAACAAGAGGAATACTGGAATTGCCAGTATCTGTTTCATAAACAAACAAAAGAATAATTCGTATCGAAGAATGGAAACCCGTAATGCCATAATGTTTTCCGATTGGTGTTCTACAACCACTTGGTTTGACTTAAGATATGTATTATGAAGATTATCCAATATTTGAAACTGCAAATAGAAATATCAAGGCAAAATCTTTTATATTGTCTCATAAGATACAACTGTGTCATGCATCTTTTTCAACATCCTTGAGTAACCTCTTTGTATTATTATGTAGCAAAGCTCCCTACTTTATATTAGCCTAACAAAACTATTGAAGTTGGCTCATAACATCCAAAGAAATCAAGAAAATAAATAAAAATAATCACATTAAAAGGAGATGAGAAATATTACCTAAAATGATAAAATAATAAATAGATTGACATGAATGGAGAACAATCTAATGGGATCTATGTTTATTTGGCTTGCCTAAAACCCGAATGGTCTACCTTGACATGACTATCGACAGTGAAAGATCATATAACCTTACCAAGTGACACGTCTTTAAACGTCGAGCACCTCCTCAACTGAGACACAATGTTTGTTTTGATTGCATAATGCACGTTCTTCATTATATGCAAAGGCTGCGAGGCACAATACTTTGATTGCGTACTGCATATTCAGTAATTAGATGTTGCATTGCATTACCTGGCTGGACTATAATCACTGATCAGAGTTCATAGCGATTTTGAAAGTTTTAAATAGAATGGCTTGACTCTTAGTCTCGATATCTCTACCAGTAGATTACATTACATACATGCTAGAACTTTCAATGCGCAGTCAGATATGAATCATTATCCTTGCTTAAGAGAAAGAAAAGGCAATCAAAGACAGATCATACTAAAAATGAAAAGGAAACACAATGCTATGATTGCTGAAACCATATTCTTCAGTAATCAAATGTGTCCCTACATGCACAGCAATTCAAATATAAGCATGATCAGTGTTCATAACACATTACTGCCATTAGAACGAAGGGTGGATTGCTCATAGTTTGGGAATTGTTCCTCACCTTCAGTCTGAAATTACGCTACAAAATTGTTAAATATGTCATTTTTTTAATAAAATATGAATTGATCTGAGAAGTTTAGTGACAGATATACCGGTCAATCTTGACCATTGCCATGACAAAGCAAAGATAATTCTTTCTCACAGATACAAACGGAAGTAATTACAAACATGAAATAAAAGAGAACCAGCAGTAGCTCAAAGAACAATAACAGCACAGACATGTGAACAACCTACAGGCAACACATCCCAAACAGAGGCCAACGCCACACCTTCGGCACGAACTCTAGATGTAAATGAATTTTATCTCGAAACATAAACGAAACAAATGCTCTCATCCGGGGACCAGGCGGCCACGGAGGTCTGCGGCTCGACTGCCTCCTCCTTAACAGTGGGTGCCTCCTCGGAACATATGAACCTAACTTTGCTTCATTGAGAAAATTAGAAATACCTAGACATTACGTGACTATTTGCGGTACCAAATTATCAGTCCAACTAACTTAAAAATTAAAATTGGTGCAATACCCTACATGTTGACAAGACAGTGAAGTCCAATGATTAGCTTCAACATTACTGAATCGTTAAGATTGTAAATGATGGCCTTCTTGCTCATTGTTTCGCTGATTAGAAATCTGCAATAGGACGTAAATAGTTTAACGGAGAAGAAATTTGTTGGAATATATTTGTGAGCTACGGCTGAAAGCTTATCTAGCTAGTTTCGTCGTGCATGCTAGTCTCCAAAAATCAATCAACATGCCTGCTTCCAAGCACTTGTATATGCATGTTGCTATGGACGAAAGCACTTTGGATGTACACCATTCACAAATTACTATCAGAACTAAATCTGTTTGGATCTAAAAATCAACTCTAAAATTAGTGAAGAGACCTCGTGAGGTTAATATTTCACTTATTCAGATTAACTCTAAAAATCAGCTAGATTGATTTGCACAGCAAATTGCAAACAAGTTACCCAGATCAATCAATAGGCGTAGAAGGTTGTGGCCAGATCGATTCATCAGTTTTTTTTATGTTCTAGTAGGATGTGGTCAAATAGATTCATCACAAAATAAACTCCATTGCAAAAAGGCGCACTCAAACCAACAAAAACATGAACGGGACTGAGTCTAATTACTAAGTTGTAGCAAATGCACGTGTGGAGCGGACAGGCAGCTAGAGACGATGAGCAGCCGACGAAGACCTATTCAGTTTTTGCTATAACAAAATGCACACATAACAAATTGAAACAATCATTAGCCAGCAAGAAAATACGGAGTCTCTTTTACCCCTAATCTCAAACTATCATAAAAATTGGTACAAACCTGAAACAAATTTTTGCTTCACTTCTTGTAGGCATTATAACAAACACTGGGCAGAAAACATACGGAAGTGATTGCTGTGCTGGTGCCCATGGCGGAGGGTCACAGCAGGCTAGTTGTGCAGATGAATGGCGAAAGTCACACTGGAATCTGCAATTGCGCAATTTCATTCAAATCATGACATGGAATGAATATTGACATCGACACACCATCAACGGACAAAGTACCTTCACAAGGGGACGGGATGGCGTCCTGACATCCGGTTGATTGAGTAGGTCGACGGCTGCAGCATCTAGATGGGCCGTGGAAAGGGGGGACTCTGCTGGCCAACATGCGTGGGTGGCGATGAAGCGGGCAAACAGGGTGGAGCAGTAGGACGAAGGAGGGCCATGGCTGTGGACAAACGGCTCAGGATCTGGCCATCCCATCTCTAGGTGAGATCTCTCCATCCACCACCACCAGAGGGGCTTGACAAGGAGGGGACGACAGGGTTGGATTGGGAGATGGCGGGGCGCCGCAGAGAGCGACCGGAGTGGGCGGATGGCAGGCTGCGGCCCGGCCACCCTGCAGCGGAGGTGCCGCTCGACCGTCGGGGGCGCCGCAGCCCGGTGAAGTGGCGGCCGTCGGTGGTGAAGCAACCATGGTGTGTGGTGGGTGGCTCCGGATTAGCGCTCGGGGCGACGGTCGTGCGGGGCTCGTGGCCTTCCCCGCCATCCTCCAGCTCGCGCACCGTAGCCGCGCAGTAGTGGGCGCCTCGGCATCGGCCCTCTTCACCTCCGCGGTCGGCAGCTGGATGACGAGAGGGCGCGGCGGCAGCTGGGCCTCATCGGATGATGCTTCCTGCGCCTCCGCCCATCTCCCCGACGGTGCCGATGACGGCGAGGAGGAGCGCCCGTAGAAACAGGGCGGCGCCGCGGTGGCGCGCCATGTTCGCTGGTGGCACGGGCGGGGTCGTTGGAGGGGAAGGGGGCAAAGTGGGGCGTGGGAGCAATGAGTGGGGCGTGCGGAGTGGGTGGTTTCCTTTGGGGAGTGGGCGCAGCGGGAGATGTGGGACGGGACGCACATTGCTAATTGCAATATCGTTTCGTTAACAGCGTTTCGTTGGTGCGCTTTAGAACCATTAGATTACTAATCAGACGGTTAATATTCTAGTTGGATCTGCCTTTTTTTTCCTTTTATAGGATAATGGCATGGTGGGTAATTAAAGTATAAAACGCGTTTAGTACACTTGAGGGATGTAGACCATCAGATTGCAGGTTTCGATGGATAGGATGATTTGGTTCTCCGCCCTCTCGGCCTTTTATAGTGGTAGTAGATGAATCACTCAATGACCTATGTGTCATATTTCACTTACCATATTGTTTGCTAAACTATTGTAGGCGGAGACTTGCAACAATTATGGTGAAGCTCAAGTTTGCTGAACACCTTAAAGAGGCTGTCACCTACATTGAACAGGGCCATGTGCGTGTAGGCCCAGAGACGGTCACCGATCCTGCCTTCCTTGTGACCAGGAACATGGAGGACTTCATCACCTGGGTGGATTCCTCAAAGATCAAGAAGAAGATCATGGAGTATAATGGTGCATTGGATGATTATGATGCCATGATTTAAGGATATGTCCTGATAGTAGAAATTTTGGGAACATCAGTGATTCAGTGTAGCTACTCCTGTAATATTTTTTAAACCTGAATCTGAGGCTACAATATGTTGAGGTAGTTATCTGTTGCAAAGCTACTTGTGTGATGAAAGCTAAACTGCTATAGAATGCAAATGCCATAATCAGTTCATACTTGTCCCCCTTCCGCTTTCCCTTGCACATGCTGATGCAGTATCATACATAAATTTTGATGTTCAGCTGAATATGTACAATGTGCGTTCTACTCTGCAAGTTGATTGAATTGCTTGTTGCTAACAAATTGAGCTCTGTGGTAAAAGCATGTTGTGTAATTCCCTGCATCTTCCTGTCTATGAATTACTATGGTATATGTAGCTGGACTTCTGATGAATTGCTGATAAGAAGTATCATAAGTTGTGGTGCTGCTCTTTGATGAATGAAGAAGCAAATTTGGACAATAAGCTGGGAACCCAGGAATAAATTAACGCAAAAGACTAGCTAGTTTCTCCTATTTACTGCTTGGTTTTACAACAAGCGTACATGTGTATTGGCTAGGATGGCGGGGATTGCTTAGCTCTCTATGGTTTGAAGATGTACCCCCAGAATTAGCTCCATTTTTGCTTGATGATGCAACTCTTATCACAAGTTAATAAAAGACGTTGCTTGATGTAAAGAAAAGTTATCACGGAGCTGATGAAACAAATCACTGGGAAATTCTTATGTCTGAATTACAGCAAGAGCAGTGTCCTTCTAGCGATATGAAGAAGCAGCCTTGTTTTGTTGTTGTTGATGGAGCCTAAACTCAACTTGGTTTCATTGAACATGAACAGCCATATTGTTTCCTTTTTCTCTGAGTTTTTATGGTATAAATTTTACAATCTGCTGCTGTCATGCATGATGTGAAAACTGAACAACAGCAGGTTCTTGACAGGTGCTCATCTATGTAGTTCGTTGGGTCGTTACCAAATTGAAAGGCCAAATGTTTATTCATCCAAACTGAAAGTAAACAGGTGACGAGTGCAGTCTCATACTTCAACAACAATGAGTGACGTGCTCGCGACCTCAATATAGCATCAGATCTTTATAAACACAATTTAATCATAGCATAACCGCAAGCCTTTTTATACATGAAGCCTTTGTTCTCTCGGCAGCAAATTAATCTTTGCATCATCTTGCTTATGGAGCCCAACCACTGCAGTTGTTTCCCGTGAATGTGCGCATGCACACTGAATCGCTGGTACTCGAGGAGGAAGAACTGGAGGTTGCATTTGGTTCCAACTTGGTAGCAACATACCGTGCTTATTTATTTCCCATGAGAATAGGTACCAATTCCGTTGGATCAAATTCAGGCTCTTTCTCTTCTCCGTCAGCGGGCAGTTCTTGCTCCTCCTATAAGCAAGCGCGGAAATGCAGGCTGCGGAATCGAACAGCAAGAAGAGATTAAAATTCAGATATATTAGGAAAGAGCAACCAAACCGGAGTCTATATGCTAATTATTACCTGCACATTTGTTTCAATGCTGAAAGGTTCCCTTGTGTACAATACGTGCCATTTCTTGTCATCCCAGCAATCACTGTCTGCATAAGCCTCAACATGCTGGATATGGCTAAACTTGTCCCACTCGCTGCCAGATTTTCCTGCGGCCATGAAACCAAGTATCTCCAGACCGCAATCCACCAGCAAATGGCTTGGATTTACAGTTTGAAGGTACAAGGGGAGTCCCATCTTGTTGGGCGAGAGTCGGAATCTTTCACCGTAGCCGGGAACTGTCAGCACAAGTCTCCGTAGTGCACTCATTTCCTCTAGTGAGGTGAGCTCGGGGCAAGACTTGATCTCAAGCTTTTGCAATTCAGGGAAATTGGAGATACTAATCAGCTTGGGTAAGTCATACAGGTCGAGCTCAACAACAGAAGCAAAGTTCTCTAGCGAATGGAGACGCCACATGCTCCACAAGGTTAACTTTTTCAAAGCCTTTGCATGTGAGGCAAGACCGGGAGGGATACACTTCAAATTACACCTTGTGAAAGTAAGCTCAACCAAGACTGGCATAGCTTGCACTTCCTCCTCCCACTCCCACTCCTCCAATTCCACGAATTCTAATAAATCCATCTCACGCAGCCTCGGAAATGCAGTCACCATGTGGGATGAAGGATAGCAACGGTGGCTTTGGGGGCGCACAAATTCTGGCCCAATGCACTTGATCGCTGGAGCACGGTTGACTTGCAGGTAGTCCAGCAATGGGAGCTGACATAATCCATCAGGAAGTTGGATGCAACAAGCCAAATCTTCCATCACTAGTGTCCTCAAGCTATTGAGGCGCATTGTTGCTGTCGACATCATCCATCTTGGCAGCTGGCGCCCGATATATCCTTCAACGGAAATAATTTCTATGCACGGAGGAGGAGATAGCTCATTAAACACCTCCTCAATTACTCCTTGATTATTCTTACATGCAATGCTGGATAATAAGCGCATCCTAGAAAGATGCACTTTTTGATCAAGCCTAACCTTTGTGACAAATGAAGCATCAGATACATTCCCCAGGCCCACTAATCCAATGCCCCTAAGCTGGGAAAGAGGTCCAAGCTCTTCCAAGCTACACCAATCACCATCCATGTGTACTTGGAAACCAGATAGTGTCCTCAAATTTGTTAGAGCATGGAAACCCCTAGGAATACTATATATACCTGTGCCTTCAAGTTGAAGATATCTTAGTTCCGTTAACTTCACAATGCTATCAGGAAGTTTCACAAGATTCTCACAACCTTCAAGACTAATGTGTTGTAAGAACTTCATTTTGTGAATGTTCTCTGGCAAGCAATCTATATCAGCGCATCTATCCATTGACAAATACCTCAAGTGTTTGAGATGATATAGAGATTCAACCATTGTGGCGAACTCTGCAGACTCTACGTGTAGAGTCCGCAGACTTGAAAAGGTAACCAAGGAATCACCAGACTGAACCTTGAAGTTTCCAATTAACATTAACGATCTTAGAGATATTTGCCCTTGTAAACTTCTCCACTCAAATTCATCCGATTCCAATCCATTAGTCTCTATAGACAACCGGAGAAACTTTTGCAAATGAAGTTTACTATTAACAGTTTCTCCATTATGAGCTACTAGTGCTTCATTTCTTGTCATGAATTGAGCAAATGAACGAATAACATCATGCATCTTGCAAACATAGTGACTGGCATATGATGTATCCGACTCTATAAGGTTCCTCAACCTCAACTCTGTATGGTACTCAGTTCCTATTTCTTCCAATATATCCGAGTTTCCATGAACAAATCCTTCACCAATCCACATGTTGATGAATTGTGTATCATCTAAAATCATCTTTTTAGGCTTAAGGGAGAAGTGCAGAAAGCATTGCTTTAAACAAGGGGACAAGTCCTCATAGCTAAGATATATGGCATGATTTAGCTCTTCTGGCATTTGAGATATTGACCATACAGCATCATTCAATACCTTCTCCCAATCACGTCGGGTTTTTTCCTTATGGCATAGGAGTCCTCCCATCACTTTTATGGCAAGTGATAACCCATCACATTTTTCTACAATTTGCATTCCAATATCCTTCAGCATATCCACTGCAGGTTCGCTTTTCTTGGTCATGAGTACCTTCAAACAATTGAGAATTAATACGGTACACACATTAATTGAGTACCTATAGTCCAGTCTACTAGATAAATTAAGTTGTCAGTAAGTGTAGAATAATCCATTCAATAATACAGTAATTAGTTTGATGCTTTGCTCATGAAGGCATCTGGATGGATCGATGTCCATGTCTTTCTATTTGACACACAAATTATCTAATTACCTAGCTAGTTACTCTCAACACAATCTACGAATCAGACATAAACAATAAGCCAACAAGCATATGCATGTGTCTCAGTAGTCTAGAATGACCAATTAGCGCACATACTCCCTCCGTCCGAAAAAGCTTGTCCCTCAAATGGATGTATATAGCACCAAATTAGTGCTAGATACATTCATTTGAAAAACAAGTTTGGGACAAGTTTTTTCGGATGGAGGGAGTACCATTTAAAGGCAGTGCTTACAATATGTGGTGATGATCAATATAAAAGTATATGTCAGTTTTATAGTTGTGGATCGTACTGCGTACAAGCAGTTGGTGTGGACGCTTGGTCTATGTGTCTATTCATAACGAGCACTAGTGTACTAGTAGTAATGTTAATGAAACAACAGTGGTCATATAGAATGACGCACCAAAAAGATGAAGCACGTACTTAAGGCAGCAAGCACGGAGAGTACAACAAAAAATATTGCCACTTCCCGTGTTAATAGAGATGCAAATTGGAACCTAAAGGGTACCCTCCGACCCTCCTAGGTTCAACTAAATAAACTAAATTTTCAGAATTCACATCATTTTTGAAAATGTAATTCATTTGGTTGAACTAAGGAGGGCTGGAGGGTACCCTAAAGGTACCAAATTTGCACTCCTACGTGTCAATAAATGAACATATTACTTGAGATAGGACGGAGGCTACCAGTAGTTATGTACTCACTTGCTTCGTGAGCAATGACCAGCCATCTTTGGGCCCTAATTTGTTGATGCGGTGGTATGGATTTACTGCTTTCATTCCTCGGGCAACAGTTTCATGTCTTGTGGTGACGAGGACTCGGCTACCCGGGGCACTGTGGCTAATGGGAGCCCTAAGCAAGTTGGTCCATTCATAGGTGCCCCACATGTCATCCAACACAAGAAATAGCTTCTTATCTTTGATAGCACTCGCAAGAGCCGGCACAAGCAAAGTTTTGTCTTGAGATCCACCCCCAGGTCCTGGCAAATTTCCTTCGGCGGTAGTGATGGCTGTCCTCAATAAGTCAACCTCGCTGAATTCTTGTGTAATACTTAACCATATTTTCTTGGTGAACTTGCCTTGTATTGCTTCGTCGTTAAAGACTTTCTTGCTAAGGGTGGTCTTACCAATCCCGCCAACACCAACGATGGCGAACACCATGATGCTTTCACTCGTGTCAACTTCCTTCGTGAGCAGCTGAACAAGTGATCTCGTGTCATCTTCAATCTTCTCCCCAACCACGCCCGACCGCTCCAACAAAGGATTAGTCTTGCGGTCAATACCATGAGGCCGATTTGTCTTCTGGTCCTGGTAGACTTCGAGCTTGATGAAATTGAAACTACGACCCCTCTTGCTGATGTTATCCAACTCCTTGTTCAGTGCCTTGATGCGGCTGCCGATGTCGTGTGCATGGAGAGGATTTTGCATGCATGAGAACAAGGGGTTAAGACACCCTATGTCCTTGGATGGACTTTGCTCCATGGCCTTGAGCTGACACAGATCGATGATGTCGGTAGCGTGGTACATGGCATGCTTCAGTTCCTCCACCCACCCCCGGACACTCTCGTCAGTGATGTTTCTTCTATCGGCGTCAGCAAGGAAATTCTTGAGGTCCCCAAGCTTGATGGTCAGATCGGCGATCGCGCTGGAGATCCCGATCAGCATGGCCACCTCTTCTCTAGCCATGTCGGCGATCATCTTGGTCACGTAAGATGCCAAGGCATTCAGAACCCCTGTCATTAGTTGCTTGAGCTGCTGCTGAAAACATGCAGTCGAACAAAATTAGCCTTGTACACCAACAACCCCATGCTAAAAGATTGGTTCATTGTCACCACAGAAAAATAAGGGGATAATCTAGAGACAAGGAAAAATTTAATGGAAAAAGGGGCTTGCAAACAAGAAGACAACGCTATGCACACAAAATCTGACCAAGAATGAGTATCACTGGTATGGCGCTGCTAGAAGGACGACGCGAGAAGGCTGGCCGAGGGCCTTTTTTGCCCACGGCCAGGCAAGAGGGAAGGGATTTTCCTTCCTAATTCTTGCTTGATTAGATTGATACATCTCCTCTCTTTATATAGAGAGGTTTACTTGACTCCCAAGCAAGGCTTACTTGACCCCTAAGCAAGCGACCCTTATCTCTAATTAACCCTAAGACTAACGGGCTATACCGCCAGCCCAGGCCCATTGCGTACTCTAACACTACACCCCACCTGGACATGCAGCTTGTCCTCGAGCTGCAGCCTAACCAACTTATAACCATGACTCGACGCAACACAAAGCTTACACCTAAAAATAAGCCTTTTACATCTCGGCTTGTTTTATGACTCTCAACCTGAAATGGACTGGGACGCTTTATTTTGGACCCCTCAACAAAAAGTGGACACCATCAGCATGTCGGACGTGCACGTGTACAGCCACCTGGATCCCATGGACACCACCTGGACCAAAGGAGTGCATGTGTATGGCCACTTGGAAGTGGTCGCAAGAGCGACCAGCAGAGCCGCCCTCGCGGCGGCCGGCGGCGGAAAGCAGTGGTGCTACGCGGTGCGCTCCTGTCGGTGACACCCTGCCTTCTCCCCGCCGGACTGCTGTTGGTCTGCACCGCACAAGGAAGAGTGAAGGGCTTGCGATGGAGAATGACGAGGAGGGGTGCGCCTCCCCAACCGCCGATGTCACAGACTTTGAGGTCGCTGCCCGCGGGGAAAACAGCATGCTCGCCGCCCGTGGGGGAAACCGCATGCGCAAGATCCCCGACGCAGTAGACGAGATCGAGGTCCTTTGCGCAGCGAAGGGAAACTTGGAGGAGCGGCAGCTGCAGACCACACATCTCCCGCACACGCCGACGCGCTAGGAAGCCGCGTGCAGCAGCCTGCAGCCTCACCGCCGCCGACACGTGGCGGGTAGCAATCCAAGACGGAAGCGGTGACGGCGATGGCGGGGACTTGATCTGCTGGATGTGGACGCCCTGGGATGGCGGCGGCACTGATGGGAACGAGGTCGTCGCACTCCCGTTGTAGGGCATCCCATACTGGGCGGCGGAGCTCACCGGCGGTGGCTGCTGCAGCTGCAGCGGCTGCTGCGGTGTCGTGCCGGGCAGCGGCAGCGGCTGCTGCGGCGGAGCGCCGGTCGCGGCGGAGGCCGCTAGGAGCGGCGGCTGCCACTGCAGCCAGGGTTGGGCGGTGGTGGCGATGGATGGCAGCTGCAGCGGCGCGGTGGAGGCCGCTAGGAGCGGCGGCTGCCACTGCAGCCAGTGTTGGGCGGTGGTGGCGATGGATGGCAGCTGCAGCGGCGCGGCGAAGGCCGCCTGATGCGGCGGCTGCCACGGCAGCCACGACGACGTGGGGGCGACGATGGGCGGCGCAGCCGGGTGCGGTCCGTGGGACCCGGCCAAGAACAGGCGGATCTCCTGGACCGCCTGGGTTAGGTCCCGCAGCACCCCGAACACCTCCTCCCAGGTGAGGACAGCGGGGGCGGGCGCGACGGAGGATCCCGGCACGGGCAGGAGTGGGGCGACGGTCGTGGTGGTCGCCGGAGGCGACAAGGTGACCGGCAGCGGAAGAGACGGGCTTGGCGGCGGTGAAGACATGATCGAACCGAAGCTAGCTGATACCAAATTGGTATGGCGCTGCTAGAAGGACGACGCGAGAAGGCTGGCCGAGGGCCTTTTTTGCCCACGGCCGGGCAAGAGGGAAGGAATTTTCCTTCTTAATTCTTGCTTGATTAGATTGATACATCTCCTCTCTTTATATAGAGAGGTTTACTTGACTCCCAAGCAAGATTTACTTGACCCCTAAGCAAGCGACCCTTATCTCTAATTAACCCTAAGACTAACGGGCTATACCGCCAGCCCAGGCCCATTACGTACTCTAACAATCACAGTGGTCACTCAAAATAAAACCAAACAGTTTAGATAAAGAAGTAATAATCTACAATGATACTCCACAAGGCTAGAATTGTCTAGTTGAGCTGATATTAATTATCATGAATCAATTGGAGAGAGCTGAGCTTAGAGCAACTAGCTCGTAGAACGGCAGAGGATGGGGGCATGGGGCTTTCAGCTTTGCATATACGGTGGGATTTAGATACAAGATATGTTTGAAAGATAGATTTTTTTTTTTTGAGAAACAGCCAAGCTTTATATTGGTCAAAATTTCACAAAGAGAGGGAGATGAAAGAACATGCGCATGATTAGAAAAATAAATAAATATAGATGGGCCTGGCTATGGCTCAGTCAGCTGACTCATGTACATTGATTTTGGCCTGTTTGGTCACCCCCACCCAAACAAGATAAACACATCACTTCCTCGTTTGGGAGCTGGAGAATTCCAAACATCAGCCAAACTCCAAGAAAGTACCGAAGCAAAAAAATAAATAAATAATAATAACTGATGAATGGAGCAAAAAGCAAACGGAATTCGCTGAAATGGCATTTGGGTTCCAGATTGCTACAAACAGAAGTGCCTAACAGAAAAGAGGACACGGTTTTGTCATTTATCAACTAGCTGCAGAAAAGGAGTGCGGAGAAATATCTCTAGGAACTAGCCGGGACAAATCACACAAATTTGTTGAAACAAGAGTTTCAGATTGATGCTTTTTTTTTTCTTCTTCTGATTTTTCTAACAGGAGGAGGTGTAGGGGTACGTGTTAGCTATGTGAATCTAAGTCCCTCTAGTAGATCATCACATCAAAAGCAAGACTCCATGGTACGGATGGCCCTCTCCTAATAACAAATAGAAAGGTATTTTGGGTGGATGTTGGCACAAGTTACGAAAGGGTGTTGACTGTCGAGCTCTAAAAACCAGAGAGCTGAAACCTGAACATCACAGGATCACAGCAGAGCAGAGCACCACAGAGATCGTCGTGCATGAGCGTAGTAATTCCGCGCAAAATAATCACGAGGCAAAATAAACAAGTCCGGAGTCGCACTCAGTCGCAGTACCACAAATCAGGGGCAGCCGTAAAAACGCAGCACGAGTTGGAGGGCACATCTGAAAACGTCGTCGGGTCACTTGCTGCTCCTATTTTGGTCGATTCGAAAGCTAGCACGCCTCTACCAGCACCCCACTCCCCCCTCCCCCGCTCATAGATGGGGTATGGGACAAATTTGCTACTACTAGTAGTAGAACCCTAGAAATTTCACGGCATGTATGCGGATTGGGCGCGAACAGGAAGAAAACATGGCCGCTGACCGCTGTTCTTCAGTCGGCTGGGTGACTCACCCGCTTCGCAGGGCCCGAAGAAGCGGGCGACGCGTCGCCGTGGCTGGGGATATCGACGCCGGTGACTTGCGTCGAAGCCGCTCTTCCCCTCCGCTCTCTTCTCCGCTCCCTCCCTGCCTGTCTCTGTTTCAAAAGGCGCTCCAGGCCAAATGTGGTGTCAAACTCACTTTTCGTCCATTTTGACACCCGTGCCCTCCATTGCCTAGCCGGTGTCATAAAAAAAAATCTAGGGAGCAAGTACTAGCTGCTCTCATGCCCACTTTCAGCGTTGCAATAAAATATATTATAAATTTTATTATGATTGGGGTGCTTCGTACTTTTGATGAATCTTGATCTATTTTCTTAACGAAAACTGTAAAGGATCGAGGGGATGGACGAGAACTATGGTTGTATTTTTTTTTTTTGCGAGAAGACTATGATTGTCTAATACAGTACTATTTTTTTTATAAAAAACATGCCCCGTTTGCAATTAATTTTTGAAAACCTGAATCCGAGAGACCGAGACTACAATATGTTGAGGTAGTTTATAATCTGCTGCAAAGCTACTTGGGTGATGAAAGCTAAACTGCCATAGCATGCAAATGCCTAATCAGTTCATACTTATCCCATCCTGTTTGGCATTGCACATGCTGATATACAGTACTGTATCATGCCAATTGTGATATTGAGTGTAATGTGTACAGCATGTATTCTGCTCTCTGCAAGTTGATTCAATTAACCATGCTGCTAAGCATTTGACCTACATGATACTACCACTCTGCTATTTCCCTGCGTCTTCCTGCCTACTCCCTCCGTCTTGAATTAGTTCACGCTCAAGCGGATGTATCTAAGCGTATTCCGTATGGAGGAAGTATTGTATGCATCATACTATGGTATTGACTTTATAATGGAACAAATATTTCGCATCAATTTGTCCAGTTTCAGTCTTGGGATCTTGATTTCAGTTTGAGATGTCATGAAACACACAATTAATTTGAGATGTGACTCGTATGCCTTATGCCTAACTAAATTAAGCAGAAAATCTGCCTTAAATGAGACTAGAAATCCCTGTAAAATCAACTCGACGTGCATAACAAATGTTTCAGTGCAGCAGAATTTCCTGTAAAGTTCCAGAATAGCTGGGCAGCGAAACAGTAAGCTGTGAATGCCTCAAACAATATGGGGGAAAAGCCCGCACAAGAATACATAAAAGATACTCCCTCCGTCCGAAAATACTTGTCATCAAAATGAATATAAAAAGAATGTATCTAGAACTAATATACATCTAGATACATCCCCTTCTAGTCATTTTGATGACAAGTATTTTCAGACGGAGGGAGTATTACCTCCGTCCCAAAAGGCTTGTCTTAGATTTATCTAGGTACGGATGTATCTAACACTACGTGTCTAGATGCATCCGTATCTAGGCAAATCTAAGACAAGCTTTTTGGGGCGGAGGGAGTACATGGACTTCAATTCAAGATCACGGCCAAGTTCACACCAGCTTACATGTCAGTGCACAGCCAACAAACAGCTGCTATGTTGAGCTATCAGCAGATGCAGCGTGCTGCCTCAAAATTCCTAAACTCCAAAATTTGATTACTACATATACAGGCACCCCAATGGCACACTGAGCAGATTGCTACATCCATCCAGAAGCCACAATGAACACTCAGCCCATGCATCTGAAGCTTCTGCAAAATACAGTTTTGAAACCTGGGTCATCCAACTGAGAATATGAGCTCTGAAATAAGTTGGATATCAATTTTGATACTGCTGCTTCCGAACCTTACCTAATATGCCATCAGCAACATCAACTATGAACCCTGAGGTTCTGAATCATCTGGTAACGTTTGAGATTCTCTACTGCATTTTGATTCCTGCATCTCCACCTCAACAGCAATCACATCTTTTGACTTTCCGTTCTCTGTCTCCATCCTTCTTACCTTTTCTTTTTGTATGGCACGTAACTCGTACCTGTAAGAACACAACATGTTTTAAATGTTGATGTTGTTGATAACCCATGGCAGGACAGAATTAGAGTATCAATATATCAGCTGGAGCTTAACTCTCTATGATGACCACAACACATCAATACATCTCGGTTCTCAAGTCTCAACAGCTGCTAAAAGAGTAGCTGATAGTAAATTCTGCACAAAATTGCAGAAGAACATCCATATAAAATTTGGTCTCATCACCGTACATGATAACCAATAATGTTAGCCTGAATTATGTAAGCTCAACCTTTAACAGATACATCTCCCAGACTAACCAAGGATTTGAGTTCTTATTTCAGCCAGATTATCTAACCAAGGTAGCTGCAGTGGTTCAGTTTAATCTTGAACCAGTTAACAGTTTCAATGTAGTCTTTCAGTAAGTCGAAGCTAGTGAAGTACAGCAATGAGCAATCACCTCCATGGCTACCACATTCCATAATACTAGTTGCTTTACTGAGATACCGGTGTGATGCCAGAAATTTTATGAAACTAAGAGCACCAGTACTGTAGCTAATCTCTGGTGGAAGCATTACACCTCAAAGGGTACTTCAGCAAACAGAGACCACACTTTACATTTGATCCACGGGAATTTCAACACATATACAGGTACTCACATTTGACATAGTCTATTATCTTCAGATGACAATCCCTTTTGGCTGGATTTTATGTACAAGGACAGCACAGTTGTACTAGATTTAACTGAAACAATCATGCTTAGATATGGAATACTTTGATGGGGTGTTAAGGAACAGGTTGGACTAGAATTCCTAACTGAGGATCCAAAAATTCGACACCACCATGAAGCTAATTGAGCACTTGTACTGGAACAATGCAGTTGCACATGGGCGAAAGCTAATGAGGTAAGAGCTTACGGCAAGATGTAGGTCCTGGCGAGCAGGAAGTAGATTGTCCAGAACTGCTTGTCCTTCATGTGGCGTGGGCACAGATCATAGCGGACCTTAGCGAGTTCCTGCAGGGATCGCAATTTACAGTTTGAGACTTCAGAGCCATCTCTTCAGAGAAGTGGAGGACGAGATCCGCGGGGGACCTACCTTGGCTCTGGCGAGCACGAGGACGGCGTGCCGCTGCTGCCAGTCCGAGAGCTCTCCCGCCGCCTCCGCGGAGGCCCCTGCGAGACAACATGGCGCATCACCGTCAGTAATCGAGACTGAACTAGCAGGGGGGCGGAATCGAGAGGGGAGGAAGGAGGGGGTGCCTTGGTGGAGCTGGAGGGCGGACGACTTGAAGGCGTCGGGGGAGAGCGTCCGGAGGAAGTCGAGGAGCTGCGGCGTCACGCCGAGCGCCTCCGCGTCCTCCTCCTTCCCCTCCGCGGCGGAGGGTTTGCTTGGGCCGGCTCGGCGGCGGAAAGGCCATGTGAAAGAGGGGAAGGCCATCGATGGCGATCTGATGGACACGAGCGAGATTCGTCGACGACCTCTCTGGGCTGATCGCTCGACGCGCGGGCACGGAATCGGAATCGATCACGGGGGTTGGGGGGTTGGGCACGGCGGAGGAGGTTGAGTTGAGAGTACTACTATGCGCGTTCCCCGTCTTTAAACTTCATCCAGTTGAAGCTTTTGTATCCGTATATTCTTATTTCAGCAGCGAATTCAAATTCCAATTCCAATTCGGTTTCAACAGCAGATAACAAATTCAAACCTGGAACTAATCTGGAGATAGCAATGCTTCAGAATCAGAAAGTTAAATACTTGTCTTTCTAGGCATTTCAACAAGTGACTACATACAAAGCAAAATGAGTGAATCTACACTCTAAAATATGTCTACATACATCCGTATGTAGTAGTCATTTGAAATGTCTACAAAGACAAATATTTAAAAACAGAGGGAGTAGTATGAACTACTTCCGTTCACAAATATAAGATGTTCTAGGAACTTTTCTGAATCAGATGTATGATTTCCCTTCTCTTAGTCTTGGTTGCCTTTTCTGTGCTAAAGCAATCAAATTTTGGAGCATCGATATAACTGTACAAGTAGGTTCTTTCGTTTGGTGTTTGATTCCCTTTATCTGTCCAAAGAGTCTGACTACTCTACCAAAGCACCAAGACAACATTGTAAACTGGCAGTAATGTTTCTAACGAAGCATACATTTACTAAGATAATCCGCATCACAAACCATGACACGGCAGATGAAACAGTATAAGATCTAGATTATAAACCTCAAAAAGACCTAGAGCTCACAGAATGTAAGGTTTTGTCGTTGACCTCGTCGTACATGAAGTAAACATCAAAGTGTAAATTGAAGGTCAAGACACTTGGTACAAATGAGACAATGCTAACATGTCACAGTTTCTTTTGCCCCATGCTGGGTCATAGATCGCTATCCCCATGTTGAGGCAAACAAGGACATTCAGCTCCCGGCTGCAGTAGGTACGGCGGCTGGCTTCAAATCCTCGGCCTTCTCGTGTTCCTTGTTTAGCATCTGGAAGGAATAACATAAAAGATTACACACTTATCGCAAAATTTGCAGAAAGAAGGGTATAACTTGACTTCATAAGATCAACATGAAGACACCAATATAGCTAAGGATGGAAGGATTGGCAACAGCTTAAACTAGCGGACAGAAACAACTTACCTTGTTGTTGATCAAATTGTGGAGAGCAATGACACTCCGGATAAGAGAAGACAGGTAAATGACCAGCATCATATCATTTGTTTTCACTGCATGAAAAGATAGATATAAAGTTGCTGCAATAAGCAAACCCAGAAAATGGAAGGGGAAAACAAGCCGGTTCTGGTAAACTGATGGCGACTTGCATGATTACCTGCAAACGCTTTAATGAGCTCATTTACGTTGAGATTGGGGAGCAGATTAAACACATCCTGAAAAAAAACAGAACAAATATATTACACTCCATGAGTAAAAATGTAGAACTGCTTCAGTAACAGAATTTGGATGAATTTTGAACTGTTCTCAACTCTGAGTACTCGCTAAAAATATCAAGCATTATCTCATGTGTTAAGGCATGCATATATCATCAATTATCATGTTTTTCTTATCCTACTGGGGACCTAATAAGTGGTGAAGCTACAACATGAACAGACAAATTACTGTTCTGAGGACAGAAAAACAGACATATAAAAAGCATGATTTAACCACCCACATATAGTATATCCCCCAACCAAAGTGATGTATTGAAGGCTTTAAAGCACCCTTCGCATCCTATCTGCCTTAACTTCTGGCGGAAACTGCTAGTGATACCACACGCACTAAGGCCTCTGCCATTGCATGAGTGCTTAACTTCTTGTTGATAAGCTTCCTTCATTTAATTAGTTGTGGACGATTTTTCGTCTTTTTTATGGAAAATTGAGTTTTCATCTAGGTATGCGCATCTAGCATCGTTTCTTCCTGGGGTAACCAAACTCCTCTCTCTCTTCTTAATTATCTTGCCACATCAAAAAAATTCCCTACTTGGCAGCCATAGCAATAGCACCTGTACAAGGTGGGGCACTGAGAAGGGCCTAAGAGTAGGTATCTTTCAACCACTCACTGGTTGCACAACTTTCATATAATTCCTAAGGAAAAACATCCATCGCTAAAAAGCATCACAATTTTCTTCCGGGGAGTACTCGAGCATCACAATTTTCTTCCAGAGACTACTAAAGCATCACAATTTTCTTCCAGAGACTACATCAATTAACTAGTTCGTCCCAGATAACCTTTAAGAATATAGATGTACATTTAAAACATTTAAGGTTCATGGGGACAACAGAACTTCCTGGTGAGGATCAAGTATAATAGGGATTACTGAGACACAAGCAGAAGAAATGATCGAATGTTACCCCCCAAAAGAAGTGTCTAACATAACATATACTCTCCGTCCCAAAATAAGTGTCTCAACTTTGTACTAACTTTAGTGTAAAGTTGTACTACGCTTGAGACACTTATTTTGGGATGGAGGGAGTAACAAATAGCGAGAGCCACACCTGCAAGTGGTACAGAATCTCGTGGTTCAGTGGGAGCTTCCCTTCAATTACAAGATCTAGATAACCCCGGATCTCCGTAAGCCTCGCATCGAGTCCTTTCAGGGCTGCAAGCTTGCTGCTGACCTACATTGGCAAATGAAAAATAGGGGCACAAGCTGCAACCTGTATCCAGCCATCTTAATTCTTATGAAACATTACCTCTGTTGCAAGTGTGCTTATTGTTGTGTCTTTCACATCCCTCAGAAGGTGCTCAACTCCTGAAGAGAGCATAAAGCATACATCAGCTAAAGTTATGAAGTGAACCCAAAACCTCTCAAACAAAATTATATTTCTTGCATTGTTCCAAAAATCAGCCAGTTAATCGGCATATCGGTCAGTTAATGCTACTCAGCGGGTCACTGAATAGCCGATTAACTGGAAAATTCGCCTATTTATCCCTACTCAGCACCCAACCGATATGGTACCAGTTACAGATATCCTGAACATTGATTTCTTGCAGAAAGTGACTAGTTATCAGAAAGCGTGACTGAACTACTGAATCTATAACTTGAAAGTGCCAAACATGATGCCCTTTCCTCATGCAATTTCAAACAGACTAGTTCTTACCAATTTCCTCGACTTCATGGGCTGCAATTTCTGATGGCACGTGGACGAACACCTTCTGACTTTTCTGAGTAGCATTCTGTAAAGGAAAACCATATCACATTAGTGAAGCCGAATAAGCAAACATCAAATCTCTAACATCTTAGACCATGCACCCACCTCTTTAACCTCTTCTACAGCATAATATGCTTTGGTGGGTATTCCCAACTCCTTGGGTTGAACATCAATAATCACCAGGACAGGATTAGGAACATAGCTGCACAATGTAAAGAAAAAAAATTAACTGCATAAGATTAAGCGCCTAACAAGGGAATACAAGAAAGGCATCCTGGGATCTAACCCATAGGAATAACATTAGTTTAGAAGGGTGGCAGAAAAAAGGATAGTTCCAGCACCAAACCCAGTCCCCACCATCAACACCCCCCAAAAAATGATACATAAAGGGTAGTGAACGCAAAGTATGTATGTACGGTAATTTTAACACTGTTCTTTTATCTTCCGAAATCATATAAAGGTGCAACCATGTCACTAAAGTCATGAGTCGGTTCAAGCAAACAAGTTGATTAAACATTAGATTGTTTTACTGATGGAGGGAGAGGAATTACAGTAGCAGACCAATCCAACGTAAATATCATCAGGCTGACTATTCACCGTAATGCCTAAGATTGCCAATTCTTTCATAACTAACACCATATATCAGGACATCTAAATTACACACTCTACATAAGGCCATCAGAACTTTCCCATCGCTCTGGACAGTAGCACAACTGAAGGAAAAATAAAAAATAGCCATGCATTTTGGGAGCTTTGCGACTAATTTGTACTCCCTTTGTAAAGAAATATAAGAGCATTTAGATCACTAGATCACTAAAGTAGTGATCTGAACGCTCTTATATTTCTTCACAGATGAGTACAACAAAGTTTTGTGCACAGGCGAAATTTCTGCAGCCACATGTGGAACTAGATGCACAAAATTAAACAGCAACTGAAACCAAACTAGATTATGATTGAATGGTAAATACTTCATAGAGACAGCTAGCCTCCTTGAAGAGTTCACGCTTGCATTCCAACATTGTACCAAACAATTGTGTACAAACTGAGAAGAGCTTCTAAATTACTGCGGGATAAATGGTTGCAGAGCAGAATCATACTTGGTAAACAATGCATGAACATCCAAGTCGTTCTCCTTTAGTTTTGGACCAGTGCTGTACCAGCCAACAACATGCTCCTTGGCTGCATCCGAACCAGCTCATCAGTATTCAACAGAAACAATCACACATTCCAAGTCCAAGCATATCTAAAAATTCTAAAACAGCATACCGTTGATCCTCTTGAACATGGAGAACATAGACTCATGGTAATTATGGTCGAGGAACCAGATCCTCGGGTCCTTGTCATCCTCCTCAAACGGCACTGCAAGATCACACGCCGCCGCAATTCACAAATTCAGTAGGCCACCACCGTAAAACAGCTCTGCAGATCTAATCACGCAAGGGTTTCGCGCCAGCGGATCTAACAGCAGCTACAGCCAGGGCGGGTTCCGCGAACCCTAGGCCCCGCCAGAGGCGCAGATCCCCCGGAAACAGGCGGGGCGGACCCGGACGGCGCAAACCCTAGCAGGGCAGAGACGGGCGGGCAGAGGGGTTCGGTCGTTCGCTTACCGGCGTAGGAGTTGGTGACGTCGACGACGCCGCGGGAGGAGGTGCCGAGGAGCACGCCGACGACGCGCTTCCTGGTGTCGCGGGCGACGCGGTTGTAGTGGTCGACGATGCTGAGCAGCACCAGCGGGTGCACCACCACCTTCTCCAGCGTCCGCCCCGACAGCTGCGCCGCCTTCACCACGTCCATCTCCCCTCTCCCCTCGGCGCGAAAACCCTAGCGCGGCGGCGGATCTGCGGCGTACGGCTGCGGTCGGGTGTGCGGCTGCTCCTCTGCTGGCTGCTGCGACGGCCGCGTTTGCGCTTTGCTTCCCCTCTTTTCCTTTCTTTCTTGCGGAGGCGGAAGGTGCGGGGGCTCCTTTTCAGAAAAACGATTCAATCTAGGGACGTGGACGCAAAAAGGACTCGACCCGCGACTCGTGCGCCGTCCGATGGCAAATGGACGGTTCAGATGGAACCTCGTGGATCCTGGCCCATCACCACCGTCCCATCTCGAACCAAGGTCAGTCGCCTCCCGCATCGGCCTCGTCCCGTCTCCCGTCTCCGCTCGCTCGCCGCCGCTCGCCGGCGGCCCTCCGTCCCCGTGGTCGCTCCTCGAGGTACGAATCTGTATTACTTGCAGCTTCTCCTGCCTACTGCGCCTCTCCCCCCCGTTCCCAGCCCTGCCATTTCACTCACTTTCTCCGATTCAAATGTAACCCTAGTTCCTCTCGGTCCTCGTCTCGATTCCTTGTGCGCAGAAGAATAAGGCGAGATGGCAATGGCGACGTCGTCGGCGTACCCTCCGCCTCCTCCGTTCTACCGGCTGTACAAGGACTTCGAGCAGGACCCCTCGTCTGCGCCGGAGCCTCCACCGCCGATCGAGGGGTCGTACCAGCTCTTTGGTGCTACCTACACAGTATGTTGCTCACCACATTCTTCGTCGTAATGTTTCAGTGCCTGTGTCAAGTCTGACTCCGGGTTTTGCCTCTGTAGACGGATGTGGTGCTGCCAAGTCTGGAGGATCAAGGTGTTCGCCAGCTTTACCCAAAGGGTCCAGATATCGGTGCGTCTCATTCCTGTCAACACTTGTGTAGTGATGTACTATAATGTACTTCAAATGGTTACTCTGTGATATGTTAAATGGTTTAAGGCTACTGTCGTAAACTATGACGAACCAAAGTGGTTCTTCTTATTGTTCAAAATACCAGCCAATAAATCAGTTAACTGGCCGATTGATCCCTGCTCCGTGGGTTACGGAGTAGCCGATGAACTCATTTATCGGCCGATTAATCCCTACTCGCTAGCCGACGTAGCAGCTACTAGCTACTGAATTTCTGAACATTGGACTTCTTATATGCTTCGAGCGCAAAGTACTGTTTATCTTATTTGATGTAGTGGGCTCGATATTTGCTAAACTGATTATCCTTCAGACTTCAAGAAGGAGCTAAGGACACTCAACAGAGAGCTTCAACTCCATATCTTGGAGCTAGCGGATATTTTAGTGGAGAGACCATCTCAGTATGCCCGCAGGGTTGAAGACATTTCACTCATTTTCAAGAACTTGCACCATCTTCTTAATTCCCTACGACCACACCAGGTATGAGCCCCAGTTTCCATTTCATATGGTGTATTTATTTCTGCAATTCACTACCATAACTCATTTTCTTTTTTCTTTTAGGCAAGAGCAACATTGATTCACCTCCTTGAGAGCCAAATACAGCGTCGTAAGCAAGCGATTGAGGATATAAAACAGTGAGTAACTAAACTTTTTTCAGTTTGACTTGGCTGTTTAAATCAGCAATTCAGCATACTGTTGATCTTCCATTCGACATGATTTATAGACAAGGATAGACAACTAGCTATGCGTCAATACCTCTTACAGAATACAGGTGTATTATCATTAGCTTTATTAGATTGCCTGGTCCCTGGAAATCATGTACTGTACACTGAAGCAACCATCATATATCTGTACGTTTGTAATAATGTCAAGGGGAACTGTATTGTGTCAATAATCATGCTGTTCTATAATCATCATTATGTTATCCTATCATCCTTATACAAGTATGAATTGTTAATCAGGAAGGACTTCTATAATATTAGTTTTTTCTGTTTCGCTCATACCACTAACTGCATGTCAGACGTAGAGAAAGCTCGGGTTAGTTATCTGCTGCAACTTGGGAGACCAAAAGTTGCTCCCAGCCAGAACTTGCTGCTGCAGTTCAAACGATTGAATATAGCTCAAAAGTTGGTAACGGTGATGTTGTTGATGTCGAATCAAGTGTTTTCTATTGATTTGTAAAGAGCACATGCTGTATGCACAAGTGGTTTGCCACTGTTGTACAGTATTTGTGAGCAGGCACTGTATGGTATGTTACATGTGTTTGTTTGGATCTTCCAACATGTAATGTTCTTTTAATGAGTGATGTTAATTATGGCATTAATTCATCTGATACTATTGTAACTAGGCTATTTTAACAGCCTTATTAAGTATTTTCTTTCTATTAATTTCAGGAGGAGAGAGGAGGCACAAAGGCTGCTTGGGGAATCACTGGTTATTATTGAGGGGAGCCAGCAGCAGGTTATGACTCCAATGTGAAGGCCTCTGATATCCTGGGTTTCAGGTTATGACTCCAGTGTGAAGGCCTCTGGTATCCTGGGTTTCCTGGTGCCAAGTTGGCTTGATTAAGATGAAGTATTGGCGTGAGGTGAATGCATTCTGCTGTTTGCTCATAGAAATAGCCTAGTGACAATTATGAGAAATTTCTAGCTTTCGAAGAAGAATTATGCATCTGTGTGTGCTGTGAAGCTTTTAAGCACTGAACCTGGTCAGCTCGATGTTGGATACTTCCATTGTAATGTTTAGAATCTTTTTTTTTTTCATTTCCATGTTTTCAACCGGAGCGCAGCTGTAGCATGCTCCAGGCCTCCAAACTGGCAGCATTCTTAGGAGTCACGGGATCGCAATGATAGGTGTCGAGGACTTAGGATAGAGTTTGCTATGCCATCCCCAGCCCCGTTGAAAAAGGCAACTTTTGCCGCTCCCCCTCCACCCTCGCCCAAGGGCGTGTGCTTTCCCTTTGCCACATGGCCACACCCATCCGAGCTGACCCTCTTCCCCATCCCTTCTCCCTCCTTGCTTCAACATAGGGTTCCAGACAGGAAACTTGGATAGTTCACTGTTTTCCAACCAAATTCCGTGTATATATCAAGGAGATCTTTCTAAAAACTTCAACTTACATGTACAGATGCATGATCAATTTAATCTCTACATGGATTGAGAAAAACATATATAGGATGTAGGCTCAAGCTGTAAGAAAATAGTCACCACTTCTACATCAAAAGAGTCTAGACCAGCAAATCATATTGCAACAATGCCCACGAAAGCAATCATCATACTACTAGTAACATGCAAAGCATGGAACCAGCTACTTAATTCCTTAAAATACATGTAACCCGAAATTATCCCAACCAGAGCCATCACCCAGACTCTGCTTTGAGTAACATCAGAGACTGAGCGCATTGCACAACAGTACTCCAGCAAAATAAACTTGTAGTAGAACACCCTGACCATACATTCAGAAGCCACAAACTCGTTGTTCGCAGCAGCCACCTCCTGTGGTCAGGTTTTTGAGGCAACCTGCGGGACTACAAGCATCAGGTTAGTTCGCCTACTGTGGTCTTATTTGCAAAGAAATGGCACATGCATTTAGACATTTAGTGATAAACCTTATGTAAATTATGTACAACACCTACGGCATTAAAGACTAAATAAGTGTTTACCTTATCTTCCTCCAAGATATGCCTCCCTAACTCCATGAAGGCTTGCAGCCACTTCATGCATGTTGGGGCGCTCATTCGGGGACAACTTGGTGCAGCAAAGTCCAACGTTTAGCACCGAGACTAAACAGTCCAAATCTTTTTCCTTCGTGGCTGCTGGACGATCTTGTAGCAATTCAGAGTCAACAATCTATGATATCCCAGCAGGAAAATTCATCTCAACAAAGTTTGCGATGCTCAGTCCATCCTTGAACATATCTTCTGTCGGTCTCTTCCTCAAAAATGTTTCGAACAGAATAATCCCATAGCTATAAACGTCCCCAGCAACTGAAACTTCACCACCAGTTGCCCACTGTGTAACAACACGTACAACGATAGTTTAGTCAAAATATTAACATAAGCATCATAAATAAGGAGTCATTCTCAAGTTACGCTGTAACATATATGGTACAACATGAAAATGAACAACAGACATCACCTGGAGCGACATATCCGATCGTTCCTTTTATTATAGTCGAAGAAGCAGAGTTCGAGTCACTGAAATATGACTGTGTCGGACCAGCTTTGAATCTCGCAAGGCCAAAATCTCCAACATGAGCTGTCATATTATCATCCAAAAGAATGTTGCTAGGCTTCAAATCACAATGAACAATAGCTCCTTGGTTGTCATGGTGGAGGTACTCCAGTGCATCTGCTACATCCACCACAATGCTCAACCTTTGTGCTAGTGTAATGCGCTCTGAATTTGAAGTGTTTTCATCTCCCAAAGCTGAGTACAGTAGTGCTTGCAAGTCACCCTTTGGCATGAATTCATATACTAGGGCTTTGAAATCATTCCCTTTAGAATCGATACTCGAGCAAGCAGTTAGGATAGGAACTAGATTCCGGTGCCGCGCATTTCTCAAAGCATTGCATTCCACAATGAAGCTCTTTTGTGCTCCTCTTGTCTCTAGGGTGAAAACTTTCACAGCAACAGTAGTTCCATCTTGCAACAGTCTACCTTTGTACACAGAACTGTATCCTCCTCTGCCAATCAAGTTGGATGTGGAGAATCCATCAGTTGCTCTATCAAGATCGTGGCAAGAAACCCTGGGAAACTTTCGACCAAAAGAAGGAAGAGACATGTAAACCTTCTTCCGTTTTCTCCTCCAGAATAGCAAGACAGATATGACCACAGCAAGTGATACCATGCTGACTAACGGGATTACTACTTTGAGCACTGTTGATCTCACGTGCTTAGTTGAATTTGAAGGAATAGCAGGGCAGGCCGGTAGGTGTAGCTTCGCTGCACCACCGCAAAGCCCCTTGTTCCCATCCACCCATAAAGCGGTCACATTCTTGAATATACCTGTTTCTGGGACTTCACCTTCAAGATGGTTGAATGACAAATCTAGTTGTTCAAGATACATCAGGCTGCCAATAGACTTTGGTATGGATCCTGATAAGTGGTTATGAGATACATTGAGTACTTGCAAGTTTCTGATGCTGCCCAGTGACACTGGAATGCTTCCACTAAGAAAATTCTGATCCAACTCAATGTATTCCATACTGTGACAGTTACCCAGTGTGTCAGGGATGGCACTGGACAGGTTATTAGATGAAAGATACAAGTACTGTAGTTTCTTGGCACGGCCTACTTCAGTAGGAAGTGGTCCACCTAGGCTATTTGAAGATAGCGCAATTTCTCTAATTGTAGGAATGCTGAATATCTCCTTTGGAATGCTACCATCAAGAATGTTATTGGAAAGTTCCAATGATTCAAGGGTTTTGAGGTTTCCCAAGCTCGGGGGTATATGCCCATACAACTGGTTAGAATCCAAAAAGAGTTGCCCCAGTAGAGATAAATTAGAGAGGGAAGATGGAATATATCCTGTAAAAGCATTGTTCCTTAATACGATACCCCGCAAGTTCTCCAGAGTCCCTAGCCATTCCGGAATGACACCGGTAAACTGGTTTTCATCCAATGCCAAAAACTTCAGGCTGTGAAGGTTAGCTATACCGGCAGGAAAACCCCCTGATAGTCTGTTTCTTCCGAAGAAGAACATTTCAAGTTTGGCAGAAAGGTTGGCAAATGAATCTGATAACCGTCCTTCAAGACGATTCCCACGCAGCGACAATTTCTGTAGCTCAGTGCAATTGCTTAGACTATTCATAAACTCCCAGTCTTGCTTGTCACGTGCTTGTAATTGATTGTATTCAAGATTCAACCAGGAGAGCTCTTTAAGTTTGCCAATAGAACTAGGCACCACCCCAGTGAAATTATTACTCGACAAATCAACCAAGGATAGCTTAGAAGCATTCACCAGCGAATTTGGGATAGGCCCATCGAACAAGTTGTTAAATAAACCAAACTTTTGAAGATTGGGTGATGAACTACCAAGGTTGGATGGCAGTTGGCCACTTAGATAGTTGGAGGCAAGGCTTAGTACAACAAGAGAAGACACATTGAGGATGGCTGGTTGGAACCTTCCTGATAGCTTATTTCCCCAGGTGAAAAAGAATTGCAGCATGGGCATATTTCCGATTTCACTTGGGATCTCGCCACTGATCCGATTTGATGAGATATCAAGTCGAGTCAGTGTTGTGACGTTAAAAAGTGAAACGGGAATTTTGCTGGTAAGATTGTTATATGAAATCAGCAGGCTTTGAAGGTGAGGAGCAAAATTGGCATGTGTAGGGATTTGTCCAACTAGGTGATTGCGATCCAGCCATAGCATCTGCAGACTAGAACAATTTGCGAAGTCTGGTATCTCACCCTCGAGTGTGTTATTACTCAAGTAGAGATTTTGGAGGTGCTGCAGGTGACCAAGGGACGCAGGGATTTGTCCAATGAACAGATTGCCTGGTAGGGATAGATTTCTTAGAAATGTAAGATCTCCAAGTGAAAGAGAGATGCACCCTTGTAAGCCTCGACCGCTGAGGTCAAGGGAAGTGACGCGATGTCGATTCTTAGGCCTACACGAGACACCTTCCCAGTTACAGAAGTCAGTGCTGTCATTCCAGGACATCAGAGCTTGCTGGGGATCAAGACTGATTGCCTCCTTGAATTCAAGCAGTGATAACCGATCTGTCGCATTTCCATGTGAGGAGCAGACGACGACATGGGTACTGCAAGCCACAAGTGCCAAGAGAAACTGTCCAACTGCAATAACCATCATGGCTGGATTTCTTTGTCGAATCTAGAGCTTCATTATATGCATAAATAATACAAGCGGCAAAAAATTAGACAGGCAACAAGTGCTGGCAAATATATGGAATTGTTGGTGAGTGAAGTACCTGAAAGACTGCCCTGCACTATCAGGAGCCAACACTTGTTCTCTGTTCCATCAGCAAGATTAAGCACAAGTCAAAACTAGAGACACTGAATGTTGAATATTACTAGTATAACTGTGCGCTTTACTAATCGAATTTGCCATTCAGATATTGTGTAGGACATAAACTTTCTTCGAAGAGCTGACCTCTTATTTATACAATTGTATGGTAAGCTTTTTATGTACTTATCTATCAGGAAAACATGTTTGTATCAACTAGCAAGCACCGTGATATATAATCATCACCAAACACACAGGCTAATGCCCATAAAATTGTGTTTCATGCTGATTAGAAACTCGTAATTTCTTGATCTAGAAAAGAAGTTATATACAAACTCAAAGATAAGCTAGACATCTGTGCCCACCACTTATTGGACATTTAGAAAATTAAGATAGTGATCTGAAGTTATACAGTACGCAGCAAGACTGCAAAAGCATGTCATCTTAACTGTAGAAACACTGAAACAGTATGTAACTTACCATGCCTTTGCACCACCTCCTTCAGAGAGAGCCTGCGTACTTTTGTTGGAGACCGGCGATAGGCCAATATAAGTTCTTTACTAGCTGCTTAGAGCCATACACGCTTCAATTATAGGCGAACCAAGTACCTACCACTGACAAGCTATAATGTCAACGTGTTTTTTCTTTATATTATCTAAAAAACTTGTTTTTTCTTTCTTCAGTCCAATCCTTATCCGTAGAACCAGCCAAAGGCGGCTTCCAACGGTGATTAGTAGCAGCATTGACCAAATTTCAACAAAGAAAGTGATTATTATTAATAATAATCATAATAATACGTACTCCGCCCCTATTTGTATGACATTCATGTATTTTGAGGTTCCACTTTGACCATTAGTCTGGTAAAAAGTTTTGAGGTATGTGTCACAGAAGTTATATCATTCAATTCGTATTAAAATATACTCTCTTTGTCTGAAAAAGCTTGTCCCTCAAATGGATGTATCTAGCACTAACTTGGTACTAGATACATCCATTTGAGGGACAAACTTTTTCGGACGGCGGGAGTACTATACTAAATCAGCGATATTTATTTTGAGATGGAGGGAGTAGTTTCCAATAATAGCACAAATTTCATAACATGTGATTAAATTGATGATCAATGTTTAATCATGAAAACCTCTTACTTTAATGTCAGTTTTTTGACAGGGTCAAAGTGTTTCTTGTTTATTCTATAAAAGGTTATTTTTCTTTCTTCAGCTTAATCCACATCAATATAATCAGTCAAAGACGACTTTCCTGCCCGTAGTGGCTGCTATTGACCCCCTCTCCATAATTGGATTTGAGAAAACAATGGCCTTTTTCGTGAAAATCAACCTTGAATAGACTTGACTTTAGTGGACGCGGATTTGGTGAACATTGGTGCGTGCACACCCTTTATGAATAGTAAATTTTTAAAAATACTAGAAAAAAACAAAAACAAAAAAAAACTGAACTTATTTTTGTAATATACATAGTCAACCGGTATACTCGCATATGTAGTTTCACGAAGAAATTACATCCATGGCAATCTGGGCAAAAATGACAAAATTGAAGCTATATTAAAAACACTATTTAATGAATAGTATGGTCACATCTGTATTTTTTTCACTAAGAATACCTTGGGTGTCAATACATCATTGAAACTTCACACGTGAGTAGAATGATCGATTAAGTTTCATAGTGTGAAATTTCAGAATTTTTTAAATTTTTTAGTATTTTTTTATGAATTTACTATTCATGTGGGCGCGGGCACCCATGTTCATCTTTGTATTTTCGTGACTTTAATGGCCTATATAATAATTGGACTTTGCCAATCACCGAACCACCAACTTTTAGCGATCAAACCGAACGACAGCCCAAGCGCTCGAATTGAACACTTCACTTCGTACTCCCATGCATGCAAACTGGTTGGGTCCTTTTTGAGGCGTGTTTGGTTGCCGTAGCAACTTTTTCATGCATTGCAAAACACAGTTAAAAAAAACATCTACGTGTTGTTTAGTTACGTGCATACTCTCTAGCCTGTCTAGGACGAAACGGAAAATTGGCTGTTTAGTTGGTCAGTTATTTAGACGGAAAACACAAGGCATGGCATTTGGTCACATGAACGCATGTTGTCTAATAGCCTTCTCGTTGTCGTGGTAAGGTTAAGCAGAAAAAAAATCAAAGACACGCAAATACATAGCATATAAACATAGTTTTAAACTAAACCTAGCAATTTTGACGATAGTATGACATTTAAACCAAGCACTTCTGAACCAAACTAGTACGGGATTAAATAATAATCAAACCAGAGCTCTCCTAGATGTTCATAGCGAACATGTCGTCGTGCCTCTAGCACCTGGTCACCACTTCAGTGCCGTTGTTGTTGAGGACAATGACCTTGAGTGTGTCGGGAGTTAGCAACTTGAAGGTCACCATGTACCCGATCTTGATCTCATGGACGTCGGCGAAGGGAGCCCAACCCTAATCGAGGGCGACTGAAAGGATCGATATGGTTGACTAGAGGGGGGGGGGTGAATAGGCAACTAACAATTTTTAACTTTTCTTTAGCAAGTTAAAATTTGCATCAAAATAGGTTGTCTAGAAATGCAACTAGGTGAGCAACCTATATAATGCAACGAGGATAGGTACACAAGCAAGCAAGAGATATAAAACAAGTAAGCTTGCTTAAATAAAGGCACGAGATAACCAAGAGTGGAGACGAGGATGTGTTGCCGAAGTTCCTTCCCTTTGAGAGGAAGTACGTCTCCGTTGGAGCGGTGTGGAGGCACAATGCTCCCCAAGAAGCCACTAGGGCCACCGTACTCTCCTCGCGCCCTCACACAATGCGAGATGCCGTGATTCCACTATTGGTGCCCTTGAAGGCGGCTACCGAACCTTTACAAACAAGGTTGGGGCTCTCTCCACAACTTAATTGGAGGCTCCCAACGAAACCACGAAGCTTCACCACAATGGAATATGGCTCCGAGGTGACCTCAACCGTCTAGGGTGCTCAAACACCCAAGAGTAACAAAATCCACACAAGAAAGTATGGGGGAACCAAATATCCTTTGGTGGAAGTGTAGATCTAGGTCTCCTCCTTCAATCCCTAGCAAATCAACAAGTTTGAGTGGCTAGAGAGAGAGATCGCGCAAGAGAGCTTGAAGGGCATCAATGGTGGAGTGAGAGAGGTCAAAGGTAGGAGTGGTAGGTGGGAGAAGCTCCCTTATATAGTCACCCTCAATTTCCAACCGTTACTGTGATTTTAGCACTGCAGCGGTACAGCCGGTCCTCGTCCCGGTACAACCGGGACTCACGGTGTATCTGCAGAACCCTACCAAGCAGTACAACCGGACCAGGGGGACGGTAGTACCGGCTAAGAAAAATAACCAGACTAACTGCCTGGCCACCGCACAAACACCTCATCAAAACAGGAGCTTGATCGGTACTTGGGCGGTGCCTGGCCGGAACAACTGTATGGCCTTGAGCTCTTGGGTGGCTAAGTCCTGAGCGGAAGAACCGCTCGGACCACCAGTGGTACCGGTCATCGTGGAACGACCGGACCAACCAGGCCACTACCGCCCAAGAACCGCATCAAACCAGAAGCGAGAGCGGTACTTGAGCGGTGCATGGACGGAACCACCGCCCCAGCTGTTGCAGAGCATGGTGGCGGTACCACCGCCCGGAGGCAGCGGTACAACCGCTCGAGCACAGCTGGTGAGCGACAAGACCCAGCGGTACAACCGCTCCAGAGAGCGGTACAACCACTGGGCAGAAACAGTGAGCAGAAAAGAAAAGAGGGGAAGAGGCAAGGAAAACTCTCTCTCACACACACACCTGAGGAAGGCAAAGAGAGGGTGAGAAAAGTGTACGTGAACTGATTCCCCCAGAGCTTCTTAATGAGGATTCCCTCTTGATAGTACGGGTACTCTACGACCAAAGAAAATAAAACCGTAGAGGACACGTCTTCGATCTTTTCCTTCGAGAGGTAATAGCAATCCGATGTAAGCCTAAGCATCGAGAACCTGAAACATAAAGCACACGTTGAGACCACCAAGGGTTGTCATCATCATCCAAAACATAAAGTAGGGAAATGCCCTTTCAATCTCCCCCTTTTTGGTGGATGATGACAACAACACGATTTGCAAGAGATAAGTCAATGAAATCTAGACGGAACTCCCCCTGAATGTGTGCCCCAACAAGTACTAGCTGTTAGAAAGCATGAGCACACTTTCAGGACTAGACTCCCCCTAGATTTTATAGACTCATCACTCTGAGCTCAAAAGGATAGACAATATAATACTTAGAGGCAATAACAACGATAAAGACCTACGAACAGAAGGGTAAATGGAGTAGCAAGTCTTACACACAGCACGGAACGAACCAAGTCCACAAACAAACACAAAACACGAGAACAAGAGAAAACAACCCAAGCAAACCCCGAGACCTATAGAACCCTCTCCCCCTTTGGCATCAAGACACCAAAAAGGAAAAGAGCGAAGCTAGCGACCCAAAGCTCAGGCGTCCTCCTCTGACTCCTCAGTCGCATCTGGATCTTCATCATCAGAGTCGTCATCGTCTCGTGATCAGATTCTTCCATGGCATTGTCCGCTGCTGCAAACGAGGATGATGGCTGGGGAGGGCCTTCATCATCAGTCCAGGTGCTATGGGTAGAGATCCAATGCTCCTCTGGGGTGATGCTCTTCTCAGAGCCACTCTGAACCTGCATGTTGAGGTGCTTCATCATTGCAATTTGGCGACGCCGTGCAAGCTTCTCATTGACATGTGCCTCATACATCTTCTTCTGGATGTCAGCCTGGAGACAAAAGGTCTTCTTCACCTTGGCAGTAAGTTTGGCCACCCACGAAGGCTTGGCCCCTGGCTCCAGCTCAAAGTCCTCATCGTCAGAAGTAGCATAGACATCCTCAGGAGCATGTTCAGGGAAGCGAGGCTCGGCATGCTTCTTCTTCTTAAGGAGCTTGACCTCATGAACAGTGAGGTTGTCTGGAGAAGTGAGGAGCTCTCCAGGACGATGAACAGCCCACACAGAGTTCAGAAAGCACATGACAAACGGAGCGTAGATTGGGACTTTACGGTAGATGACCATGTTGTACATCTCATGCCACAGCCAATTGGACACATCAAACATTGCCCCTGTCCCCACCATGGTCTTCATAGCAACCATCAAATCAACCAGATAGACATGAATCTCATCTTGATTGCCCACCTTGGGCAAGAGCACATTGCGGAACACTCGGTGCATGATGTCATGGACCTTCTCCAAATCCTTGGATTCTCCAATAATCCCACGGCCCCTAATGTACAGAGGGGCAAGCTTCTCCTTAGGCATGGACTCAGGAAAATCATGAGGGCGAATGCCACCCCTTCCTTGCAGACCGGTATCCTCGTACCCAATAGCATTGCAGAAAGCCCTCCAAGGAACATGAAACAATTCATCGCGACACATGAAGGTGAGAGTGCGCACATCATCTTCTCCAAAATGAATCGTGGCATAGAACTGATGGATAAGTTGAACATCAAAGTCACAGTTGACTAACATGATCTTGACAAGATCAAACTCCTCGCAGAGAGCTAGTGCCTCACCAAAATACTCCATGTTGTTTCTCCAGTGATCAAAATCAATTGTCCACTGCTTGGCATATCTGTTCTTGTTGTGCTCAAAGAGTTCATGAACAATCCCATCTCATTTCGGAACTGAACAGTGGTCCAACGGGGAGCAATGGGAACCTCATACGGATTCTTTGAGCGGTAGGCTTCCCAATCCTTGGCTTTCCAACGATGCAACGACATGACAACACGTTGCTTAGCAGCTGCAGACTTTTCACGGTGAGTGGGCTTGGTGGGAATCACAACTTCTTCATCATCTTACACAACCGGTCGCAAGGTCCTTCGTGCCCTCTTCTTGGTCTTGCGAGGAGCAAAGCGAGAACTAGAGCCACCTGAACACACACACGAAAAGAACACACAAAAACCCAACAAGGATGAGAGGATTGCACCCACTAGCAGAAAAGGAACAAGTTGCAACAACAGAGAAGATAGAACAGTGCTTAGTGGTTGATATACTCCGGTTGTACCGGATCTTCCGCCAGTAGTACCGCTCCAGCGGTTGTACCGCCCGTAGGGGTGGTAGAACCACTGACAGTGGCACTACCGGGGAAGATAGATCTAACCGAGTCATACGAATCACACAAGTAATATTCCGAATTCTAAGTGCTGCAAACAAGACAGGAGGCTAACAAAGAACTCTTCTAAGCCATAGAACGAACACTAAACGCGGAAAGATGGGAAAAGCCCTAGGCAAGGAATAACCCTAAACAAAAAACTAGAGGTAAAGAGCACGAGGCAATACCACCATCCATGGGAAGAGATCGGAAGGCCTCCACGGAGAGAATCCACGGAGAGCCAAGGATCCGAAGCGCGAGACGCACTCCGGGGCAGGGGTAGAGATGGCCGGCGGCTAGGGCAAGAAAAAGAGGAACGAGGACGAAGGGAAAAAGGACAGCCCTTCAGCCCCGTCGAGTATATATAGGCCCGTACGCACGCCCCGGTAGAACCGCTTAGGGGAGCGGTTGTACCGCTCGTCTGGTACAGACCGGTGGATGGAGGCGGTACTTCCGGTGCCTGGAAGGCAGCGGTAGTACCGCACGGCAACAACCGGTAGTACCGGACGTGGGTTCCGTGGGAGTGTGCGGTGGAACCGCCCAGGCACCGAACGGAAACCCTTGGGACAGCACAACCCGGTACCAGCAGTAGAACCGCTCGTAGTACCGGTTGTACCGCCCGACCACCTAAGCCCAAGCCAAGATCAAATGAGTGCAATCCGAAGGGAGGAAGTGTTGGAAATGTGCCCTAGAGGCAATAATAAAAGCATTATTATTATATTTCCTTGTTCATGATAATTGTCTTTATTCATGATATAATTGTGTTATCCGGAAATCGTAATACATGTGTGAATTAGAGACACCAACATGTCCCTAGTAAGCCTCTAGTTGACTAGCTCGTTGATCAACAGATAGTCATGGTTTCCTGACTATGGACATTGGATGTCATTGATAATGAGATCACATCATTAGGAGAATGATGTGATGGACAAGACCCAATCCTAAACATGGCATAAGATCGTATAGTTCGTTTGCTAGAGTTTTCCAATGTCAAGTATCTTTTCCTTAGACCATGAGATCGTGTAACTCCCGGATACCGTAGGAGTGATTTGGGTGTGCCAAACGTCACAACGTAACTGGGTGACTATAAAGGTATACTGCGGGTATCTCCGAAAGTGTCTGTTGGGTTGACACGGATCAAGACTGGGATTTATCACTCCGTATGACGGAGAGGTATCACTGGGCCCACTCGGTAATGCATCATCATAATGAGCTCAAAGTGACCAAGTGTCTGGTCACGGGATCATGCATTACGGTACAAGTAAAGTGACTTGCCGGTAACGAGATTGAACGAGGTATTGGGATACTGACGATCGAATCTCGGACAAGTAGCATACCGATTGACAAAGGGTATTGTATACGGGATTGATTGAATCCTCGACATCGTGGTTCATCCGATGAGATCATCGAGGAGCATGTGGGAGCCAACATGGGTATCCAGATCCCGCTGTTGGTTATTGACCGGAGAGCGATCTCGATCATGTCTACATGTCTCCCGAACCCGTAGGGTCTACACACTTAAGGTTCGGTGACGCTAGGGTTGTAGGGATATGTATATGCAGTAACCCGAATGTTGTTTGGAGTCCCGGATGAGATCCCGGACGTCACGAGGAGTTCCAGAATGGTCCGGAGGTAAAGAATTATATATAGGAAGTGCTATTTCGGGCATCGGGACAAGTTTCGGGGTCACCGGTATTGTACCGGGTCCACCGGAAGGGTCCCGGGGGTCCACCGGGTGGGGCCACCTGCCCCGGGGGGGCACATGGGCTGTAGGGGGTGCGCCTTGGCCTACATGGGCCAAGGGCACCAGCCCCAAGAGGCCCATGCGCCTAGGGTTCAAGGAGGGAAGAGTCCCAAAAGGGGAAGGCACCTCCTAGGTGCCTTGGGGAGGAGGGATTCCTCCCCTTGGCCGCACCCTCCTAGGAGATTGGATCTCCTAGGGCCGGCGCCCCCCCTTGGCCCTCCTATATATAGTGGGGAGATGGAGGACTTCTCACCTTTGCCTTTGGTGCCTCCCTCTCCCTCTCCAACACATCCTCCTCCTCCATAGTGCTTAGCGAAGCCCTGCCGGAGTACTGCAGCTCCATCACCACCACGCCGTCGTGCTGCTGCTGGAGCCATCTCCCTCAACCTCTCCTTCCCCCTTGCTGGATCAAGAAGAAGGAGACGTTACGCTGACCATACGTGTGTTGAACGCGGAGGTGCCGTCCGTTCGGCGCTAGGATCTCCGGTGATTTGGATCACGTCGAGTATGCCTTCCTCATCCCCGTTCTTTGAACGCTTCCGCGTGTGATCTACAAAGGTATGTAGATGCAATCCAATCACTCGTTGCTAGATGAACTCCTAGATGGATCTTTGTGAAACCGTAGGAAATTTTTTTGTTTTCTGCAATGTTCCCCAAAAGTGGTATCAGAGCTAGGTCTATGCGTAGTTCTCTTGCACGAGTAGAACACAATTTGTTTTGGGTGTTGATGTTGTCAACTTTCTTGCCGCTACTAGTCTTATCTTGCATCAATGGTATTGTGGGATGAAGCGGCCCGGACCAACCTTACACGTACGCTTACGTGAGACCGGTTCCACCGACTAACATGCACTAGTTGCATAAGGTGGCTGGCGGGTGTCTGTCTCTCCCACTTTAGTTGGAGCGGATTCAATGAAAAGGGTCCTTATGAAGGGTAAATAGAAGTTGACAAATCACGTTGTGGCTTTCACGTAGGTAAGAAAACGTTCTTGCTAGAACCCTACTTCAGCCACGTAAAACTTGCAACAACAATTAGAGGACGTCTAACTTGTTTTTGCAGCAAGTGCTTTGTGATATGATATGACCAAAGTTGTGATGAATGATGAATGATATATATGTGATGTATGAGATGTTCGTGCTATTGTAATAGGAATCACGACTTGCATGTCGATGAGTATGACAACCGGCAGGAGCCATAGGAGTTGTCTTTATTTTTTGTATGACCTGCGTATCATTGAGAAACGCCATGTAAATTACTTTACTTTATTGCTAAACGCGTTAGCCATAGTAGTAGAAGTAATAGTTGGCGAGCAACTTCATGGAGACACGATGATGGAGATCATGATGATGGAGATCATGGTGTCATGCCGGTGACAAGATGATCATGGAGCCCCAAGATGGAGATCAAAGGAGCTATGTGATATTGGCCATATCATGTCACTTTTATTATTTGATTGCATGTGATGTTTATCATATTTATGCATCTTGTTTACTTAGAACGACGGTAGTAAATAAGATGATCCCTCATAATAATTTCAAGAAAGTGTTCCCCCTAACTGTGCACCGTTGCGACAGTTCGTTGTTTCGAAGCACCACGTGATGATCGAGTGTGATAGATTCTAACGTTCACATACAACGGGTGTAAGACAGATTTACACATGCAAAACACTTAGGTTGACTTGACGAGCCTAGCATGTACAGACATGGCCTCGGAACACAGAAGACCGAAGGTCGAGCATGAGTCGTATAGAAGATACGATCAACATGAAGATGTTCACCGACATTGACTAGTCCGTCTCACGTGATGATCGGACACGACCTAGTTAACTCGGATCATGTTATACTTAGATTACAGGAGGGATGTCTATCTAAGTGGGAGTTCATTGAATAATTTGATTAGATGAATTTAATTATCATGAACTTAGTCTAAATATTTTACAATATGTCTTGTAGATCAAATGGCCAACGTAGTCCTCAACTTCAACGCGTTCCTAGAGAAAACCAAGCTGAAAGACGATGGCAGCAACTACACGGACTGGGTCCGGAACCTGAGGATCATCCTCATAGCTGCCAAGAAAGATTATGTCCTACAAGCACCGCTAGGTGATGCACCTATTCTCCCTGCAGAATAAGACGTTATGAACGCTTGGCAGGCACGTACCGATGACTACTCCCTTGTTCAGTGCGGCATGCTTTACAGCTTAGAGCCGGGGCTCCAAAAGCGTTTTGAGAGACACGGAGCATATGAGATGTTCGAAGAGCTGAAAATGGTTTTCCAAGCTCATGCCCGGGTCGAGAGATATCAAGTCTCCGACAAGTTCTTCAGCTGTAAGATGGAGGAAAACAGTTCTGTCAGTGAGCGCATACTCACTATGTCTGGGTTACATAACCGCTTGACTCAGCTGGGAGTTAATCTCCCGGATGACGCGGTCATTGACAGAATCCTTCAGTCGCTTCCACCAAGCTACAAGAGCTTTGTGATGAACTTCAATATGCAGGGGATGGAAAAGACCATTCCTGAAGTATTTGCAATGCTGAAATCAGCAGAGGTAGAAGTCAAAAAGGAACATCAAGTGTTGATGGTGAATAAAACCACTAAGTTCAAGAAGGGCAAGGGTAAGAAAGCCTTCAAGAAGGACGGCAAGGGAGTTGCCGCGCCCGGCAAGCAAGCTGCCGGGAAGAAGCCAAAGAATGGACCCAAGCCCGAGACTGAGTGCTTTTATTGCAAGGAAAGTGGTCACTGGAAGCGGAACTGCCCCAAATACTTAGCGGACAAGAAGGCCGGCAAAACGAAAGGTATATGTGATATACATGTAATTGATGTGTACCTTACCGGTACTCGTAGTAGCTCCTGGGTATTTGATACTGGTGCAGTTGCTCACATTTGTAACTCAAAGCAAGAGCTGCGGAATAAGCGGAGACTGGCGAAGGACGAGGTGACGATGCGCGTCGGGAATGGTTCCAAGGTCGATGTGATCGCCGTCGGCACGCTGCCTCTTCATTTACCTACGGGATTAGTTTTAAACCTCAATAATTGTTATTTAGTGCCAAGTTTGAGCATGAACATTGTATCAGGATCTCGTTTAATTCGAGATGGCTACTCATTTAAATCCGAGAATAATGGTTGTTCTATTTATATTAGAGATATGTTTTATGGTCATGCTCCGATGGTGAATGGTTTATTCTTAATGAATCTCGAGCGTAATACTACACATGTTCATAGTGTGAGTACCAAAAGATGTAAGATTGATAATGATAGTCCCACATACTTGTGGCACTGCCGCCTTGGTCACATAGGTGTCAAACGCATGAAGAAGCTCCATGCTGATGGACTTTTAGAGTCTCTTGATTACGAATCATTTGACACGTGTGAACCATGCCTCATGGGTAAAATGACCAAGACTCCGTTCTCAGGAACAATGGAGCGAGCAACCAACTTATTGGAAATCATACATACTGATGTGTGCGGTCCAATGAGTGTTGAGGCTCGCGGTGGCTATCGTTATGTTCTCACCCTCACTGATGACTTGAGTAGATATGGGTATGTCTACTTCATGAAACACAAGTCTGAAACCTTTGAAAAGTTCAAGGAATTTCAGAGTGAGGTTGAGAATCAACGTGACAGGAAAATCAAGTTCCTGCGATCAGGTCGTGGAGGAGAATACTTGAGTCACGAGTTTGGCACACACTTAAGAAAATGTGGAATAGTTTCACAACTCACGCCGCCTGGAACACCTCAGCGTAATGGTGTGTCCGAACGTCGTAATCGCACTCTATTGGATATGGTGCGATCTATGATGTCTCTTGCCGATTTACCATTATCTTTTTGGGGCTATGCTTAGAGACTGCTGCATTCACTTTAAATAGGGCTCCGTCGAAATCCGTTGAGACGACACCGTTTGAATTATGGTTTGGGAAGAAACCTAAGCTGTCATTTCTAAAAGTTTGGGGATGCGATGCTTATGTCAAGAAACTTCAACCTGAAAAGCTCGAACCCAAATCGGAAAAATGCGTCTTCATAGGATACCCTAAAGAAACTATTGGGTATACCTTCTACCTCAGATCCGAAGGCAAGATCTTTGTTGCCAAGAATGGGTCCTTTCTAGAGAAAGAGTTTCTCTTGAAAGAAGTAAGTGGGAGGAAAGTAGACCTTGATGAAGTATTACCTCTTGAACCGGAAAATGGCGCAACTCAAGAAAATGTTTCTGAGGTGCCTGCACCGACAAGAGGGGATGTTAATGATGATGATCAAGATACTTCTGATCAAGCTCCTACTGAAATTCGAAGGTCCACAAGGACACGTTCCGCACCAGAGTGGTACGGCAACCCTGTCTTGGAAATCATGTTGTTAGACAACGGTGAACCTTCGAACTATGAAGAAGCAATGGCGGGCCCGGATTCTGACAAATGGCTAGAAGCCATGAAATCCAAGATAGGATCCATGTATGAAAACGAAGTATGGACTTTGACTGACTTGCCCGTAGAGCGGCGAGCCATAGAAAATAAATGGATCTTTAAGAAGAAGACAGACGCGGATGGTAATGTGACCATCTATAAAGCTCGGCTTGTCGCTAAGGGTTATCGACAAGTTCAAGGGGTTGACTACGATGAGACTTTCTCACCGGTAGCGAAGCTAAAGGCCGTCCGAATCATGTTAGCAATTGCCGCTTTCTACGATTATGAGATATGGCAAATGGACGTCAAAACGGCATTCCTTAATGGTTTCCTTAAGGAAGAATTGTATATGATGCAGCCGGAAGGTTTTGTCGATCCTAAGAATGCTGACAAGGTGTGCAAGCTCCAACACTCGATTTATGGGCTGGTGCAAGCATCTCGGAGTTGGAACGTTCGCTTTGATGAGATGATCAAAGCGTTTGGGTTTACGCAGACTTATGGAGAAGCCTGCGTTTACAAGAAAGTGAGTGGGAGCTCTGTAGCATTTCTCGTATTATATGTAGATGACATACTTTTGATGGGAAATGATATAGAACTCTTGGACAGCATAAAGGCCTACTTGAATAAGAGTTTTTCAATGAAGGACCTTGGAGAAGCTGCTTATATATTAGGCATCAAGATCTACAGAGATAGATCAAGACGCCTCATAGGTCTTTCACAAAGCACATACCTTGATAAGATATTGAAGAAGTTCAATATGGATCAGTCTAAGAAGGGGTTCTTGCTTGTGTTGCAAGGTGTGAAATTGAGCTCAGCTCAATGTCCGACCACGGCAGAAGATATAGAAGAGATGAGTGTCATCCCCTATGCCTCAGCCATAGGTTCTATTATGTATGCCATGCTGTGTACCAGACCTGATGTAAACCTTGCCATAAGTTTGGTAGGAAGGTACCAAAGTAATCCCGGCAAGGAACACTGGACAGCGGTCAAGAATATCCTGAAGTACCTGAAAAGGACTAAGGAAATGTTTCTCGTTTATGGAGGTGACGAAGAGCTCGTCATAAAGGGTTATGTCGACGCTAGCTTCGACACAGATCTGGATGACTCTAAGTCACAAACCGGATACGTGTATATTTTGAATGGTGGGGCAGTAAGCTGGTGCAGTTGCAAGCAGAGCGTCGTGGCGGGATCTACATGTGAAGCGGAGTACATGGCAGCCTCGGAGGCAGCACATGAAGCAATTTGGGTGAAGGAGTTCATCACCGACCTAGGAGTCATACCCAATGCGTCGGGGCCGATCAAGCTCTTCTGTGACAACACTGGAGCTATTGCTCTTGCCAAGGAGCCCAGGTTTCACAAGAAGACAAGGCACATCAAGCGTCGCTTCAACTCCATTCGTGAAAATGTTCAAGATGGAGACATAGATATTTGTAAAGTACACACGGACCTGAATGTAGCAGATCCGTTGACTAAACCTCTCCCTAGAGCAAAACATGATCAACACCAGAATTCCATGGGTGTTCGATTCATCACATGTAACTAGATTATTGACTCTAGTGCAAGTGGGAGACTGTTGGAAATGTGCCCTAGAGGCAATAATAAAAGCATTATTATTATATTTCCTTGTTCATGATAATTGTCTTTATTCATGCTATAATTGTGTTATCCGGAAATCGTAATACATGTGTGAATTAGAGACACCAACATGTCCCTAGTAAGCCTCTAGTTGACTAGCTCGTTGATCAACAGATAGTCATGGTTTCCTGACTATGGACATTGGATGTCATTGATAACGAGATCACATCATTAGGAGAATGATGTGATGGACAAGACCCAATCCTAAACATGGCATAAGATCGTATAGTTCGTTTGCTAGAGTTTTCCAATGTCAAGTATCTTTTCCTTAGACCATGAGATCGTGTAACTCCCGGATACCGTAGGAGTGCTTTGGGTGTGCCAAACGTCACAACGTAACTGGGTGACTATAAAGGTATACTACGGGTATCTCCGAAAGTGTCTGTTGGGTTGACACGGATCAAGATTGGGATTTGTCACTCCGTATGACGGAGAGGTATCACTGGGCCCACTCGGTAATGCATCATCATAATGAGCTCAAAGTGACCAAGTGCCTGGTCACGGGATCATGCATTACGGTACGAGTAAAGTGACTTGCCGGTAACGAGATTGAACGAGGTATTGGGATACCGACGATCGAATCTCGGACAAGTAGCATACCGATTGACAAAGGGTATTGTATACGGGATTGATTGAATCCTCGACATCGTGGTTCATCCCATGAGATCATCGAGAAGCATGTGGGAGCCAACATGGGTATCCAGATCCCGCTGTTGGTTATTGACCGGAGAGCGATCTCGGTCATGTCTACATGTCTCCCGAACCCGTAGGGTCTACACACTTAAGGTTCGGTGACGCTAGGGTTGTAGGGATATGTATATGCAGTAACCCGAATGTTGTTCGAAGTCCCGGATGAGATCCCAGACGTCACGAGGAGTTCCGGAATGGTCCGGAGGTAAAGAATTATATATAGGAAGTGCTATTTCGGGCATCGGGACAAGTTTCGGGGTCACCGGTATTGTACCGGGTCCACCGGAAGGGTCCCGGGGGTCCACCGGGTGGGGCCACCTGCCCCGGGGGGCCACATGGGCTGTAGGGGGTGCGCCTTGGCCTACATGGGCCAAGGGCTCCAGCCCCAAGAGGCCCATGCGCCTAGGGTTCAAGGAGGGAAGAGTCCCAAAAGGGGAAGGCACCTCCTAGGTGCCTTGGGGAGGAGGGATTCCTCCCCTTGGCCGCACCCCCCTAGGAGATTGGATCTCCTAGGGCCGGCGCCCCCCCTTGGCCCTCCTATATAAAGTGGGGAGATGGAGGACTTCTCACCTTTGCCTTTGGTGCCTCCCTCTCCCTCTCCAACACATCCTCCTCCTCCATAGTGCTTAGCGAAGCCCTGCCGGAGTACTGCAGCTCCATCACCACCACGCCGTCGTGCTGCTGCTGGAGCCATCTCCCTCAACCTCTCCTTCCCCCTTGCTGGATCAAGAAGAAGGAGACGTTACGCTGACCGTACGTGTGTTGAACGCGGAGGTGCCGTCCGTTCGGCGCTAGGATCTCCGGTGACTTGGATCACGTCGAGTACGCCTTCCTCATCCCCGTTCTTTGAACGCTTCCGCGCATGATCTACAAAGGTATGTAGATGCAATCCAATCACTTGTTGCTAGATGAACTCCTAGATGGATCTTGGTGAAACCGTAGGAAATTTTTTTGTTTTCTGCAACGTTCCCCAACAGGAAGAAGGGGCACAAAAACAGGAGAGAAACAACACCCTAGGAGAACCTAACACAAAGAGCAAAGAGAGAAAGAGAGAAAACAACACGAGAGCAGCAAGGCTAACTTCAACTCCCCGAAGAGAGGACGGTGGCCGAGGCCACCTATGTTTGAGTCAATTGGTATGGCACCGCGAAGAATTATCCTTGGGTCCATGACCAAAACTCGTCTTTGAAGCACAAGTACCATCAAATATGGCTAATGTGAAAGACACAATCAATTTATGTATAATGGGGGGAGGGAGAGTTCATTGAGAGAACAACACTCCCCCTATGTCCATGCCTACACCTAAACTAGACAACAAGTTGAGCGTGGTAGGGTGTGCAAGGGTTCAAGCCACATTGCTCGAATCAATGATATTTAGCTCATGCCTTAACTCGCGAAATCTTGCTTCATCCAAGGGCTTCGTGAAAATATCTGCAAGGTTGTCATGACTGTTGACATAGTTGAGCTCGATCTCTCCTCGTCTAATGTGATCCCGGATGAAGTGATACCAGATCTCAATATGCTGCATCTTGAAATGTTGCACCGGATTGAGAGAGATCTTGATGGCACTTTCATTGTCGCACCAAAGAGGCACTTTGTCACAAGTGACACCGTAATCCTTTAAAGTTTGCCTCATCCATAGGAGTTGAGCACAACAACTACCGGCGGCAACATACTCCGCCTCAGTGGACGAGAGAGACACACAACTTTGCTTTTTGGAAGACCAACTTACCAAAGAGCAACCAAGGAATTGGCACCCTCCGGAAGTGGACTTCCTATCCACTTTGTCTCCCGCCCAATCGGAATCCGAGTACCCTACAAGCTTGAAGTTTGATCCTCTGGGGTACCATAGGCCAAAGTTTGGGGTATGAGCCAAATATCGAAAGATTCGTTTGACCGCCACATAGTGACTTTCCTTAGGTGCGGCTTGAAACCGTGCACAAATTCCCACACTCAACATGATGTCCGGTCTAGATGCACAAAGGTAAAGCAAGGATCCAATCATGGAACGATATACCTTTTGATCCACCACTTTACCATTGGGATCTAAGTCAAGTTGGCACTTGGTGGGCATTGGAGTGGAAGCCGGCTTGACGTCACTTAGCTTGAATCTCTTGAGCATGTCTTGAGTGTATTTGGATTGATTGATGAAAGTTCCTTCTCTTCTTTGCTTCACTTCGAACCCTAGAAAGAACTTCAACTCTCCCATGGAGGACATCTCGAACTTTGAGGTCATGAGAGCGGCAAATTCCTCATTGAAAGCTTTGTTAGGAGAACCAAAGATAATATCATCAACATATAATTGGCACACAAACAACTCCCCTTTGACCTTCTTAGTAAAAAGAGTGGGGTCGATTAGCCCAACTTCAAAACCACGGTCTTGTAACAACTCGGTAAGGTGGTCATACCACACACGTGGGGCTTGTTTAAGGCCATAGAGCGCCTTATCGAGTTGATACACATGATCGGGAAAGTAGGGATCCTCGAACCCGGGGGGGTTGCTTGACGTAAACCAATTCATTAATGGGACCATTAAGAAAAGTACTCTTCACATCCATTTGTTGTAACTTAAAATTATGATGAGAAGCATATGCAATTAACAAGCGAATGGATTCAAGACGAGCAACGGGAGCAAAGGTTTCACCGTAGTAGATACCCTCGACTTGGGAGTAGCCTTGTGCTACCAAACGAGCCTTATTGCGAATGATAATCCCATGGGCATCTTGCTTGTTCTTGAATATCCACTTGGTTCCAATGACATTGTGGTTCCCCGTTGGCCTTGGCACCAATCTCCACACTTTGTTGCGCTCGAAGTTGTTGAGTTCGTCGTGCATGGCATTGAGCCAATCCGGATCTTCTAGCGCCTCATAGACCTTGTGGGGTTCCACACAAGAGACAAACGCGTGATGCTCACAATAATTTGCTAATTGTCTACGAGTGCTTACCCCCTTTCTTAAGCTTCCAAGCACATTCGTCATGAGATGATCCTTGGTGGAGAGCTTGGATGCAATCTTGGCGGCATGATGCTCTAATTCCTCCTCGGTGGTGAGTTGAGGAGCGGTTACTTGATCATCTTGAGCGCCGTCATGAACTTGTTCTTGATCTTGAACTTGCTCGGGGGAGAGAACTTGACCTTGGGCATCACTTGGTGTGTCAACATCGTCTTGAGTATGATCTTGCCCTTGGTCTTGTTCATGAGGTTGAGGGCCTTCACTTTGTTCTTCGGAAGCGTGTGGGCCTTGGGTTGGTGATGGCTCCACTTGAGTGGAGCATTGTCCTTCTCCTTCGGCCACAAGGGGTTCCTCAATGGGTAGGATAAAACCAACACCCATTCTTCTTATGGCTTGAGGAGGAATTTCATCACCTACATCACAAGTGCCACTTTGCTCCACTTGGGAGCCGTTATTCTCATCAAACTCCACGTTACACGTCTCCTCAATAAGTCCCGTGGATTTATTGAGGACACGGTAAGCATGAGAGTTTGTAGCATAACCAACAAATATGCCCTCATGAGCTCTAGCCTCAAATTTAGACAACCGAACACCTTTCTTGAGAATGAAACACTTACACCCGAACACCCGGAAGTACTTGAGGTTGGGCTTGTTACCGGTGAGTATCTCATATGGAGTCTTGTTCAAGCCCTTGCGGAGGTAGAGCCGATTGGATGCATGACACGCGGTGTTGATGGCTTCGGCCCAAAAGTTGTACGGAGACTTGAACTCCGCCATCATGGTCCTTGCCGCATCCATCAACGTCCGGTTCTTCCTTTCCGCAACTCCGTTTTGTTGAGGGGTGTATGGTGCGGAATATTGATGCTTGATTCCCTCATCACTAAGAAATTCATCCAAGATGTAGTTCTTGAACTCGATGCCGTTGTCACTTCTTATTGTCAAGAGCTTTGCATTGTGTTGACGTTGTGCTTCATTTGCAAAGTCAATGACGGTTTGTTGGGTCTCGCTCTTCCTCTTGAAGAAATACACCCACGTGTACCTTGAGTAGTCATCCACAATCACTAAGCAATACTTCCTACCTCCAATACTATCGAAGGATGGAGGCCCAAAGAGATCCATGTGAAGGAGCTCCAAAGGCCTCTTTGAATAAATGATAGTCGTGGGAGGGTGAGCCTTCTCATGTAGCTTTCCTTCGATACAGGCACTGCAAGCACGATCTTTAGCAAAACTAACATTCGTTAGTCCACGGACATGGTCCCCCTTGAGGAGACTTTGCAAAGATCTCATATTGACATGGGCTAAACGGCGATGCCAAAGCCATCCCACATCAACTTTAGCCATTAGGCATGTCGTGGTCTTAGTGGGTCGCTCCGAAAAGTTAATCACATATAGACCGTTCTCGACATGCCCAACAAAGGCTACTTTAAGAGTCTTGCTCCACAAGAGGGCCACGGTATCGATATCAAAGAAAGTGGCAAAGCCCATGATTGCAAGTTGACGAACGGAAAGTAAATTGTATGCAAGGGACTCAACAAGCATGACCTTCTCGATCGTGAGATCATGAGAGATGACCACCTTGCCAAGTCCCAATACCTTAGAAGATGAGGCGTCACCCCACTCGACATTGGTGGGCATAGATGGAACCTTGTGCACGTCCACCACCAAGTCCTTGCTTCCGGTCATATGATTTGTAGCTCCGCTATCAAGCAACCATGATCCACCACCGAAAGCAAACACCTACAAGAGATCAATGCTTGGTTTTAGGTACCCATTTTGTAATGGGTCCTTTGATGTTAGTAACAAGGGTCTTAGGAACCCAAATAGACCATTCAATGTATTCATGAAGAGAACCAACAAATTTGGCATAAACATGCCCATCACTAGCACGGCATAACACATAAGAAGGATTAAAATCACCGGTTTTGTTGGGAGGGGTGACATTGCCCTTCTTGACATTATTCTTCTTCTTCTCCTCGGGGGCACTCTCTCCCTCCCTCACAAAGGTTTGCATGAGAGGAGGAGGCCGTTTGGTCTTGTCATTCTTCTTCTTGTTCTTGGAGTCGGGGACGTACCCAACCCCTTCCTTGGCCACACCTCCCTTTTGGTTGGTCAAGAGATCGTTGAGGTTCTTCTTGCCTTGTATGCAAGTCGCAAGACCTCTCTCAAGTTGCTCCTTCAACTTAGCATTTTCCTCAACAAGATGTATATGCTCACAACACGGGTTAGTAGCATTTGCATTATCAATTAAAACCATATGAGGAAAAGTTGCTTTCTCCTTAGTTAGCTTCACTTGGAGTTGATCATGAGACTCCTTGAGACTAGCGTGAATACCCTTCAAGGCCTTGTGGGCCTTGTCAAGTATATCAAACTCCTCTTTGAGTCTAGCAAGATCAACCCCGAGTTTGGCCTTCTCGGAATTTAGCACACGAGAAACAACGAGGGCATGATCATAATCTTTCTCTAACTTAGCATGATCTACGTTGTGTGACTCCTCAAGAGTCAAATGAAGACCACGCTCTTCCTCAAGAGCATTGGAAAGATCCGAAATCTCATCGGCATAGTCACGACTATGTCCTTCCATCTTAGAGATGGTGTCTTCGTGAGCCTCGATCATGTCATTGGCCTCACCAAGTTGTTCCAAGAGAGCAATAAAGTGCTTCTTGGATTTTCCCTTGAGTTTGCCCATAAAGGCCTCAAACTCGTTAGCCTCCACATTAGCTCCCTCAAATTCACTAATGCTATCCGTTTGGGAAGGATGATTAATGATGGTAGTTTTGATGTTGGAGGTTACCTTGTTGGTGGCTTTAGCCATGAGGCACTTGGCGGTGATGCTCTCGTTGGGTGAGTCGAAGAGAGACACCCATGACGTTGTTGCAATGGCAACGGAGGCCATGGCAACCGACTCATCATCTTCATCATCGTCATCGTCCTCATTGTACTCTTATTGCACAACCAAGGCCTTGGGATGAGTCTTCTTGGTGAAGTTGTTCTTGTTGGGGAACGACTTGGCCTTGTCCTTTCGGATGAGTTTGCCACCATTGTCTTCCCTCTTCTCATACGGGCATTCCGCAACGAAATGACTCACGTTGCCGCAATTGTAGCAAGTCCTTACACGTTGCTTGCCCCTTGTACCACTCGAGTTGTTTTTGCTAAAGTTTGGCCTTGAGTTTTTCTTGCTCCAAAATTGCCTTGAAGCAAGTGCCATGTGTTCATGATATGCATACTTCGTATCTTCGGGGTTGCTCTCCTCTTCTTCCTCTTCTTCGTCTTCCACTATGAGCTTGGCCTTCAATGCAAGGTTAGGCTTCTTTTCCCGTTGAGAACGGAGCACCGCATTGTCGGCGGTCTTGTCCAAAATGTTCATGGCCACAAACTCATCCAACACTTCGCTTGAGGTCAAAGTGTGGAAGTCCGGTATTTGACGAATGACGGAGGACATGGCCTTGTGATAGGGCATCATTGCCTTGAGGAATTTGCGCTTGATCCAATTGTCATCCGTGTCCTTGCTCCCGTGATCTCGTAGTGAGACCGCGAGTTTGGTTACTCTCCGATAGAGCTCACGAGGTTCTTCATCTTCCTTCATTGCAAACTCATCGGCCTCATCTTGTACCACTTCATAGTTGGAGCGTTGAATGCCTGCGCTTCCCCGGTAGAGAGACACGACACAATGCCATGCATCTTTGGCCAAGGCAAAAGGACGAAGATGAGGTAGGTCTTCGGGTGGAATAGCATCTTGAATGATGAAGAGAGCATTCTCATTGAATTGATTGTCCGCGGCTTCTCGAGGAGTGAAGTTCCTTGGATCATGTGGATAGAAACCTTCTTCAATGATTCTCCAAAGGTTAGTGTTCACATGATTTAAATGACGTTTAAAGCGGTAAACCCAAGAGTCAAAATCCTCATTTTTCACAATCTTAGGGGGAGGACCGGCATGATTCAAATGAGTGGAAGGAACCGGTCCACCATAAACAAGTGGTGGTTCCACATGGGCAAAGATGTCGGTGCCATTCTTGCCACTAGAAGAAGGAGCCTTTCACTACTAGATTCCCCCTTGTCGGGGATAGCATCCGTCACCTTGTTGGCGGGATCACCCACTTTCAACAGTGCGGTGGATAGTTTAAGCCCCTCAAGAAATTTAGTAAACATGCTTTCGACTTCGGTCATCATGGAGGTTTTCAATGTCTCCAAGGCCACATTGAACTCCTCACGAGAGACCGAAATTCCTGTTGGAAATATGCCCTAGAGGCAATAATAAATTGATTATTATTATATTTCCTTGTTCATGATAATCGTTCATTATCCATGCTAGAATTGTATTGATAGGAAACTCAGATACATGTGTGGATACATAGACAACACCATGTCCCTAGTAAGCCTCTAGTTGACTAGCTCGTTGATCAATAGATGGTTACGGTTTCCTGACCATGGACATTGGATGTCGTTGATAACGGGATCACATCATTAGGAGAATGATGTGATGGACAAGACCCAATCCTAAGCATAGCACTAGATCGTGTAGTTCGTATGCTAAAGCTTTTCTAATGTCAAGTATCATTTCCTTAGACCATGAGATTGTGCAACTCCCGGATACCGTAGGGGTGCTTTGGGTGTGCCAAACGTCACAACGTAACTGGGTGGCTATAAAGGTACACTACGGGTATCTCCGAAAGTGTCTGTTGGGTTGGCACGAATCGAGACTGGGATTTGTCACTCCGTGTAAGCGGAGAGGTATCTCTGGGCCCACTCGGTAGGACATCATCATAATGTGCACAATGTGATCAAGGAGTTAATCACGGGATGATGTGTTATGGAACGAGTAAAGAGACTTGCCGGTAACGAGATTGAACAAGGTATAGGGATACCGACGATCGAATCTCGGGCAAGTACAATACCGCTAGACAAAGGGAATTGTATACGGGATTGATTAAGTCCTTGACATCGTGGTTCATCCGATGAGATCATCGTGGAACATGTGGGAGCCAACATGGGTATCCAGATCCCGCTGTTGGTTATTGGCCGGAGAGGTGTCTCGGTCATGTCTGCATGGTTCCCGAACCCGTAGGGTCTACACACTTAAGGTTCGATGACGCTAGGGTTATAAAGGAAGTTTGTATGTGGTTACCGAATGTTGTTCGGAGTCCCGGATGAGATCCCGGACGTCACGAGGAGTTCCGGAATGGTCCGGAGGTAAAGATTTGTATATAGGAAGTCCTATTTCGGCCATCGGGACAAGTTTCGGGGTCATCGGTATTGTACCGGGACCACCGGAAGGGTCCCGGGGGCCCACCGGGTGGGGCCACCTATCCCGGAGGGTCCCATGGGCTGAAGTGGGAAGGGATCCAGCCCAAAGTGGGCTGGGGCGCCACTTTCCCCTAGGGCCCATGCGCCTAGTGTGGGGGAAACCCTAAAGGAAGAGTCCCACAAGGGGAAGGCACCCCTAGGTGCCTTGGGGGGGAGGGAATCCTCCCTTGGCCGCCGCCCCCCTAGGAGATTGGATCTCCTAGGGCCGGCGCCCCCCCCTTGGCCCCCCCTATATATAGTGGGGGAGATGGAGGACTTCTTACCTTTTGCCTTTGGTGCAGCCCTCCCCCTTTCCCAAGTCCTTCTCCTCTCCCGTGGTGCTTGGCGAAGCCCTGCAGGATTGCCACGCTCCTCCACCACCACCACGCCGTTGTTCTGCTGCTGGATGGAGTCTTCCTCAACCTCTCCCTCTCTCCTTGCTGGATCAAGGCATGGGAGACGTCACCGGGCTGTACGTGTGTTGAACACGGAGGTGCCGTCCGTTCGGCACTAGGATCTCCGGTGATTTGGATCACGACGAGTACGACTCCATCAACCCCGTTCTCTTGAACGCTTCCGCTTAGCGATCTACAAGGGTATGTAGATGCACTCTCCTTCCCCTCGTTGCTGGTTTCTCCATAGATAGATCTTGGTGACACGTAGGAAAATTTTGAATTTCTGCTACGTTCCCCAACAGTGGCATCATGAGCTAGGTCTATGCGTAGTTACTATGCACGAGTAGAACACAAAGTAGTTGTGGGCATCGATATTGTCAATTATCTTGCCGTTACTAGTCTTATCTTGATTCGGCGGCATCGTGGGATGAAGCGGCTCGGACCGACCTTACACGTACTCTTACGTGAGAATGGTTCCACCGACAAACATGCACTAGTTGCATAAGGTGGCTGGCGGGTGTCTGTCTCTCCCACTTTAGTCGGATCGGATTCGATGAAAAGGGTCCTTATGAAGGGTAAATAGCAATTGGCATATCACGTTGTGGTTTTTGCGTAGGTAAGAAACGTTCTTGCTAGAAACCCATAGCAGCCACGTAAAACATGCAACAACAATTAGAGGACGTCTAACTTGTTTTTGCAGGGGTATGCTATGTGATGTGATATGGCCAAAGGATGTGATGAATGATATATGTGATGTATGAGATTGATCATGTTCTTGTAATAGGAATCACGACTTGCATGTCGATGAGTATGACAACCGGTAGGAGCCATAGGAGTTGTCTTTATTTATTTATGACCTGCGTGTCAATATAAACGTCATGTAATTACTTTACTTTATTGCTAAAGCGTTAGCCATAGTAGTAGAAGTAATAGATGACGTGACAACTTCATGAAGACACGATGATGGAGATCAAGATGATGGAGATCATGGTGTCATGCCGGTGACGATGATGATCGTGGAGCCCCAAAGATGGAGATCAAAAGGAGCAATATGATATTGGCCATATCATGTCACTATTTGATTGCATGTGATGTTTAACATGTTTATGCATCTTGTTTGCTTAGAACAACAGTAGTAAATAAGATGATCCCTCATTAAAATTTCAAGAAGGTGTTCCCCCTAACTGTGCACCGTTGCGACAGTTCGTTGTTTCAAAGCACCACGTGATGATCGGGTGTTTGATTCCAACGTTCACATACAACGGGTGTAAGACAGATTTACACATGCAAACACTTAGGTTGACTTGACGAGCCTAGCATGTGTACAGACATGGCCTCGGAACACAGAAGACCGAAAGGTCGAGCATGAGTCGTATAGAAGATACGATCAACATGAAGATGTTCACCAATGTTGACTAGTCCGTCTCACGTGATGATCGGACACGGCCTAGTTGACTCGGATCATGTAATCACTTAGATGATTAGAGGGATGTCTATCTGAGTGGGAGTTCATAAGATGAACTTGTTTATCCTGAACATAGTCAAAAGGATTTCACAAATTATGTCGTAGCTCGCGCTTCAGTTCTACTGTTTAGATATGTTCCTAGAGAAAATTTAGTTGAAAGTTGATAGTAGCAATTATGCGGACTAGGTCCGTAAACTGAGGATTGTCCTCATTGCTTCATAGAAGGCTTATGTCCTTTATGCACCGCTCAGTGTGCTGAACCTCGAACGTCGTCTGTGGATGTTGCGAACATCTGACATACACGTCTTGATAACTACGTGATAGTTTAGTTAAACGGTTTAGAGTTGAGGCACCGAAGACGTTTTTGAAACGTCGCAAAACATATGAGATGTTTTGAGGGCTGAAATTGGGATTTCAGGCTCGTGCCCACGTCAAGAGGTATGAGACCTCCGACGATTTTCTTAGCCTGCAAACTAAGGAGAAAAGCTCAATTGTTGAGCTTGTGCTCAGATTGTCTGAGTACAACAATCGCTTGAATCGAGTGGGAGTTGATCTTCCAGATGAAATAGTGATGGTTCTCTGAAGTCATTACCACCAAGCTGCTTGAGCTTCGTGATAAACTATAATATATCAGGGACATATATGATGATCCTTGAGATATTCGCGATGTTTGACACCACAAAAGTAGAGATCAAGAAGGAGCATCAATTGTTGATGGTTGGTGAAACCACTAGTTTGAAGAAGGGCAAGGGCAAGAAGGGAAACTTCATGAAACGGCAATTCAGCTGCTGCTCTAGTGAAGAAACCCAAGGTTGAACCCAAACCCGAGACTGAGTGCTTCTGTAATAAGGGGAACAGCCACTGGAGCAGAATTACCCTAGATACTTGGTAGATGAGAAGGCTGGCAAGGTCGATAGAAGTATATTGGATATACATTGTGTTGATGTGTACTTTACTAGTACTCCTAGTAGCACCAGGGTATTAGATACCGGTTCGGGTTGCTAAGTATTAGTAACTCAAAATAAAAGCTACGGAATAAACGGAGACTGGCTAAAGGTGAGCTGACGATATGTGTTGGAAGTGTTTCCAATGTTGATATGATCAAATATCGTACGCTCCCTCTACCATCGATATTGGTGTTTGCGTTGAGCAAAGACATGATTGGATTATGTCTATCGCAATACGGTTATTCATTTAAGGAGAGAGTAATGGACTACTCTGTTTATTTGAATAATACCTTCAATGGTCTTACACCTAAAATGAATGAATCTCGATCGTAGTGATACACATGTTCATGCCAAAAGATAGTAATGATAGTACCACCTACTTGTGGCACTGCCACGTAAGTTATATCGGTATAAAACGCATGAAGAAGCTCCATGTTGATGGATCTTTGGGCTCACTCGTTTTTGAAAAGTTGGAGGCATGCGAACCATGTCTATTGGTGTATATGCATGAAGAAAACTCCATGCAAATGGACCGTTTGGACTCGCTTGATTTTGAATCACTTGAGACATGCAAATCATACCACATGGGCAAGATGACTGAAAGCCTCGGTTTCAGTAAAATGGAACCAGAAAGCAACTTGCTGGAAGTAATACATTCTGATGTGTGCAGTCCAATGAGTGCTGAGGCGTGTAGCGGATATCGTTATGTTCTTACTTCACAGATGATTTGAGTAGATGTTGAGTATATTTACTTGATGAATCACGAGTCTGAATTATTGAAAGGTTCAAGTAATTTTAGGGTGAAGTTGAAAGATCGTCGTGACAAGAGGATAAAAGATCTATGATATGATCATAGAGATGAATATCTGAATTACGAGTTTGGCACAGAATTAAGACATTGTGGAAATTGTTTCACAACTAATACAGCCTGGAACACCATAGTGTGATGGTGTGTCCGAACATCATAACTGCACCCTATTGGATATGATGCATACCATGATGTCTCTTATCGAATTACCACGATAGTTTATGGGTTAGGCATTAGAGACAACCACATTCACTTTAAATAGGGCACCACATAATTCCGATGAGATGACACCATATGAACTATGGTTTAGAGAAACCTAAGCTGTCATTTCTTAAAAGTTTGGGGCTGCGACGCTTATGTGAAAAAGTTTCAGGCTGATAAGCTCGAACCCAAAGCGGATAAATGCATCTTCATAGGACACCCAAAACATTTGGGTATACCTCCTGTCTCAGAACCGAAAGCAATAAGGGATTGTTTCTAGAATCGGGTCCTTTCTCGAGGAAAAGTTTCTCTCGAAAGAATTGAGTGGGAGGATGGTGGAGACTTGATGAGGTTATTGAACCGTCTCTTCAACTAGTGTGTGATAGGGCACAGGGAGTTGTTCCTGTGGCACCTACACCAATTGAAGTGGAAGCTTATGATAGTGATCATGAAACTTCAGATCAAGTCACTCCCAAACCTCGTAGGATGACATGGATGCGTACTACTTCTGAGTGGTACGTAATCCTGTCTTGGAAGTCATGTTGCTAGACAACAATGAACCTACGAGCTATGGAGAAGCGATGGTGGGCCCGAATTCCGATAAATGGCTCGAGGCCATAAAATCCGAGAGAGGATCCATATATGAAAACAAAGTGTAGACTTTGGCGGAACGGCTCGATGGTCGTAAGGCTGTTGAGTGCAGATGGATTTTAAAAGGAAGACGAACAATGATGGTATGTATCACCATTAAGAAAGCTCGACTTGTCGTTAAGATGTTTTCCGACAAGTTCAAGGAGTTGACTACGATGAGACTTTCTCACTCGTAGCGATGCTAAGAGTCTGTTGGAATTATATTAGCGATTACTGCATTATTTATGAAATCTTGCAGATAGGATGTCAAAAACATTGTTTCCTCGACGATTTTCTTGAGGAAAGGTTGTATGTGATACAACCGGAAGGTTTTGTCAATCCTGAAAGATGCTAATAAGTATGCAAAGCTCCATCAATCCTTCTAAGGACTGGAGTAAGCATCTCGGAGTTGGAATGTACGCTTTGATGAGATGATCAAAGATTTTGGGTTTATACAAAGTTTATGAGAAACTTGTATTTCCAAAGAAGTGAGTGGGAGCACTATAGAATTTCTGATGAGTATATGTTGTTGACATATTATGGATCAGAAATGATGTAGAATTTCTGGAAAGCATATAGGGTTATTTGGAAAGTGTTTTTCAATGGAAAGCCTGGATTAAGCTACTTGAGCATTAAGCATCAAGATCTATAAGGATAGATCAAAACGCTTAAATGGTACTTTCAAATGAGCACATACCTTGACATGATCTTGAAGGTGTTCAAGATGGACCAGTCAAAGAAGGAGTTCTTGCCTGAGTTGTAAGGTATGAAGTTAAGACTTAAAGCTCGACCACGGCAGAATAGAGAGAAAGGACGAAGGTCGTCCCCTATGCTCAAGACATAGGCTCTACAGTATGCTATACTGTGTACCGCACCTGAAGTGTGCCTTGCCATGAGTCAGTCAAGGGGTACAAGAGTGATCCAAGAATGGATCACAGGACAGCGGTCAAAGTTATCCTTAGTAACTAGTGGACTACGGAATTTTCTCGATTATGGAGGTGGTAAAAGAGTTCGTCGTAAAGGGTTACGCCGATGCAAGCTTTGACACTAATCCAGATTATTCTGAGTAGTAAACTGGATTCGTATAGTAGAACAGTTATTTGGAATAGCTCCAAATAGAGCGTGGTAGCTGCATCTAGGAGATGACATAGAGTTTTGTAAAGCACACACGGATCTGAAAGGTTCAGACCCGTTGACTATAACCTCTCTCACAAAGCATAACATGATCAAACCCAGAACTCATCGAGTGTTAATCACATGGTAAATGTGAACTAGATTATTGACTCTAGTAAACTCTTTGGGTGTTAGTCACATGGGGATGTGACCATGAGTGTTAATCACATATCGATGTGAACTAGATTATTGACTCTAGTGCAAGTGGGAGACTGTTGGAAATATGCCCTAGAGGCAATAATAAATTGGTTATTATTATATTTCCTTGTTCATGATAATCGTTCATTATCCATGCTAGAATTGTATTGATAGGAAACTCAGATACATGTGTGGATACATAGACAACACCATGTCCCTAGTAAGCCTCTAGTTGACTAGCTCGTTGATCAATAGATGGTTACGGTTTCCTGACCATGGACATTGGATGTCGTTGATAACGGGATCACATCATTAGGAGAATGATGTGATGGACAAGACCCAATCCTAAGCATAGCACTATATCGTGTAGTTCGTATGCTAAAGCTTTTCTAATGTCAAATATCATTTCCTTAGACCATGATATTGTGCAACTCCCGAATACCGTAGGAGTGCTTTGGGTGTGCCAAACGTCACAATGTAACTGGGTGGCTATAAAGGTACACTACGGGTATCTCCGAAAGTGTCTGTTGGGTTGGCACGAATCGAGACTGGGATTTGTCACTCCGTGTAAGCGGAGAGGTATCTCTGGGCCCACTCGGTAGGACATCATCATAATGTGCACAATGTGATCAAGGAGTTAATCACGGGATGATGTGTTATGGAACGAGTAAAGAGACTTGCCGGTAACGAGATTGAACAAGGTATAGGGATACCGACGATCGAATCTCAGGCAAGTACAATACCGCTAGACAAAGGGAATTGTATATGGGATTGATTAAGTCCTTGACATCGTGGTTCATCTAATGAGATCATCGTGGAACATGTGGGAGCCAACATGGGTATCCAGATCCCGCTGTTGGTTATTGGCCGGAGAGGTGTCTCGGTCATGTCTGCATGGTTCCCGAACCCGTAGGGTCTACACACTTAAGGTTCGATGACGCTAGGGTTATAAAGGAAGTTTGTATGTGGTTACCGAATGTTGTTCGGAGTCCCGGATGAGATCCCGGACGTCACGAGGAGTTCCGGAATGGTCCGGAGGTAAAGATTTGTATATAGGAAGTCCTATTTCGGCCATCGGGACAAGTTTCGGGGTCATCGGTATTGTACCGGGACCACCGGAAGGGTCCCGGGGGCCCACCGGGTGGGGCCACCTATCCCGGAGGGTCCCATGGGCTGAAGTGGGAAGGGATCCAGCCCAAAGTGGGTTGGGGCGCCACTTTCCCCTAGGGCCCATGCGCCTAGTGTGGGGGAAACCCTAAAGGAAGAGTCCCACAAGGGGAAGGCACCCCTAGGTGCCTTGGGGGGGAGGGAATCCTCCCTTGGCCGCCGCCCCCCTAGGAGATTGGATCTCCTAGGGCCGGCGCCCCCCCTTGGCCCCCCCTATATATAGTGGGGGAGATGGAGGACTTCTTACCTTTTGCCTTTGGTGCAGCCCTCCCCCTTTCCCAAGTCCTTCTCCTCTCCCGTGGTGCTTGGCGAAGCCCTGCAGGATTGCCACGCTCCTCCAGCACCACCACGCCATTGTGCTGCTGCTGGATGGAGTCTTCCTCAACCTCTCCCTCTCTCCTTGCTGGATCAAGGCATGGGAGACGTCACCGGGCTGTACGTGTGTTGAACACGGAGGTGCCGTCCGTTCGGTATTAGGATCTCCGGTGATTTGGATCACGACGAGTACGACTCCATCAACCCCGTTCTCTTGAACGCTTCCGCTTAGCGATCTACAAGGGTATGTAGATGCACTCTCCTTCCCCTCGTTGCTGGCTTCTCCATAGATAGATCTTGGTGACACGTAGGAAAATTTTGAATTTCTGCTACGTTCCCCAACAGTGGCATCATGAGCTAGGTCTATGCGTAGTTACTATGCACGAGTAGAACACAAAGTAGTTGTGGGCATCGATATTGTCAATTATCTTGCCGTTACTAGTCTTATCTTGATTCGACGGCATCATGGGATGAAGCGGCCCGGACCGACCTTACACGTACTCTTACGTGAGAATGGTTCCACCGACAAACATGCACTAGTTGCATAAGGTGGCTGGCGGGTGTCTGTCTCTCCCACTTTAGTTGGATCGGATTCGATGAAAAGGGTCCTTATGAAGGGTAAATAGCAATTGGCATGTCACGTTGTGGTTTTTGCGTAGGTAAGAAACGTTCTTGCTAGAAACCCATAGCAGCCACGTAAAACATGCAACAACAATTAGAGGACGTCTAACTTGTTTTTGCAGGGGTATGCTATGTGATGTGATATGGCCAAAGGATGTGATGAATGATATATGTGATGTATGAGATTGATCATGTTCTTGTAATAGGAATCACGACTTGCATGTCGATGAGTATGACAACCGGCAGGAGCCATAGGAGTTGTCTTTATTTATTTATGACCTGCGTGTCAATATAAACGTCATGTAATTACTTTACTTTATTGCTATAGCGTTAGCCATAGTAGTAGAAGTAATAGATGACGTGACAACTTCATGAAGACACGATGATGGAGATCATGATGATGGAGATCATGGTGTCATGCCAGTGACGATGATGATCATGGAACCCCGAAGATGGAGATCAAAAGGAGCAATATGATATTGGCCATATCATGTCACTATTTGATTGCATGTGATGTTTATCATGTTTATGCATCTTGTTTGCTTAGAACAACGGTAGTAAATAAGATGATCCCTCATTAAAATTTCAAGAAGGTGTTCCCCCTAACTGTGCACCGTTGCGACAGTTCGTTGTTTCAAAGCACCACGTGATGATCGGGTGTTTGATTCCAACGTTCACATACAACGGGTGTAAGACAGATTTACACATGCAAACACTTAGGTTGACTTGACGAGCCTAGCATGTGTACAGACATGGCCTCGGAACACAGAAGACCGAAAGGTCGAGCATGAGTCGTATAGAAGATACGATCAACATGAAGATGTTCACCAACGTCGACTAGTCCATCTCACGTGATGATCGGACACGGCCTAGTTGACTCGGATCATGTAATCACTTAGATGACTAGAGGGATGTCTATCTGAGTGGGAGTTCATAAGATGAACTTGTTTATCCTGAACATAGTCAAAAGGATTTCGCAAATTATGTCGTAGCTCGCGCTTCAGTTCTACTGTTTAGATATGTTCCTAGAGAAAATTTAGTTGAAAGTTGATAGTAGCAATTATGCGGACTAGGTCCGTAAACTGAGGATTGTCCTCATTGCTTCATAGAAGGCTTATGTCCTTTATGCACCGCTCAGTGTGCTGAACCTCGAACGTCGTCTGTGGATGTTGCGAACATCTGACATACATGTTTTGATAACTATGTGATAGTTCAGTTAAATGGTTTAGAGTTGAGGCACCGAAGACGTTTTTGAAACGTCGCAAAACATATGAGATGTTTTGAGGGCTGAAATTGGGATTTCAGGCTCGTGCCCACGTCAAGAGGTATGAGACCTCCGACGATTTTCCTAGCCTCCAAACTAAGGAGAAAAGCTCAATTGTTGAGCTTGTGCTCAGATTGTCTGAGTACAACAATCGCTTGAATCGAGTGGGAGTTGATCTTCCAGATGAAATAGTGATGGTTCTCCGAAGTCATTACCACCAAGCTGCTTGAGCTTCGTGATGAACTATAATATATCAGGGACATATATGATGATCCTTGAGATATTCGCGATGTTTGACACCACAAAAGTAGAGATCAAGAAGGAGCATCAATTGTTGATGGTTGGTGAAACCACTAGTTTGAGGAAGGGCAAGGGCAAGAAGGGAAACTTCATGAAATGGCAATTCAGCTACTGCTCTAGTGAAGAAACCCAAGGTTGAACCCAAACCCGAGACTGAGTGCTTCTGTAATAAGGGGAACAGCCACTGGAGCAGAATTACCGTAGATACTTGCTAGATGAGAAGGCTGGCAAGGTCGATAGAAGTATATTGGATATACATTGTGTTGATGTGTACTTTACTAGTACTCCTAGTAGCACCAGGGTATTAGATACCGGTTCGGTTGCTAAGTATTAGTAACTCGAAATAAAAGCTACGGAATAAACGGAGACTGGCTAAAGGTGAGCTGACGATATGTGTTGGAAGTGTTTCCAATGTTGATATGATCAAATATCGTACGCTCCCTCTACCATCGAGATTGGTGTTTGCGTTGAGCATAGACATGATTGGATTATGTCTATCGCAATACGGTTATTCATTTAAGGAGAGAGTAATGGACTACTCTGTTTATTTGAATAATACCTTCAATGGTCTTACACCTAAAATGAATGAATCTCGATCGTAGTGATACACATGTTCATGCCAAAAGATAGTAATGATAGTACCACCTACTTGTGGCACTGCCATGTAAGTCATATCGGTATAAAACGCATGAAGAAGCTCCATGTTGATGGATCTTTGGGCTCACTCGTTTTTGAAAAGTTGGAGGCATGCGAACCATGTCTATTGGTGTATATGCATGAAGAAAACTCCATGCAAATGGACCGTTTGGACTCGCTTGATTTTGAATCACTTGAGACATGCAAATCATACCACATGGGCAAGATGACTGAAAGCCTCGGTTTCAGTAAAATGGAACCAGAAAGCAACTTGCTGGAAGTAATACATTCTGATGTGTGCAGTCCAATGAGTGCTGAGGCGTGTAGTGGATATCGTTATGTTCTTACTTCACAGATGATTTGAGTAGATGTTGAGTATATTTACTTGATGAATCACGAGTCTGAATTATTGAAAGGTTCAAGTAATTTCAGGGTGAAGTTGAAAGATCGTCGTGACAAGAGAATAAAAGATCTATGATATGATCATAGAGATGAATATCTGAATTACAAGTTTGGCACAGAATTAAGACATTTGTGGAAATTGTTTCACAACTAATACAGCCTGGAACACCATAGTGTGATGGTGTGTCCGAACATCATAACTGCACCCTATTGGATATGATGCATACCATGATGTCTCTTATCAAATTACCACGATAGTTTATGGGTTAGGCATTAGAGACAACCACATTCACTTTAAATAGGGCACCACATAATTCTGATGAGATGACACCATATGAACTATGGTTTAGAGAAACCTAAGCTGTCATTTCTTAAAAGTTTGGGGCTGCGATGCTTATGTGAAAAAGTTTCAGGCTGATAAGCTCGAACCCAAAGCGGATAAATGCATCTTCATAGGACACCCAAAACAGTTGGGTATACGTCCTGTCTCAGAACCGAAAGCAATAAGGGATTGTTTCTAGAATCGGGTCCTTTCTCGAGGAAAAGTTTCTCTCGAAAGAATTGAGTGGGAGGATGGTGGAGACTTGATGAGGTTATTGAACCGTCTCTTCAACTAGTGTGTGACAGGGCACAGGGAGTTGTTCCTGTGGCACCTACACCAATTGAAGTGGAAGCTTATGATAGTGATCATGAAACTTCAGATCAAGTCACTCCCAAACCTCGTAGGATGACATGGATGCGTACTACTTCTGAGTGGTACGTAATCCTGTCTTGGAAGTCATGTTGCTAGACAACAATGAACCTACGAGCTATGGAGAAGCGATGGTGGGCCCGGATTCCGATAAATGGCTCGAGGCCATAAAATCCGAGAGAGGATCCATATATGAAAACAAAGTGTAGACTTTGGCGGAACGGCTCGATGGTCGTAAGGCTGTTGAGTGCAGATGGATTTTAAAAGGAAGACGGACAATGATGGTATGTATCACCATTAAGAAAGCTCGACTTGTCGTTAAGATGTTTTCCGACAAGTTCAAGGAGTTGACTACGATGAGACTTTCTCACTCGTAGCGATGCTAAGAGTCTGTTGGAATTATATTAGCGATTACTGCATTATTTATGAAATCTTGCAGATAGGATGTCAAAAACATTGTTTCCTCGACGATTTTCTTGAGGAAAGGTTGTATGTGATACAACCGGAAGGTTTTGTCAATCCTGAAAGATGCTAATAAGTATGCAAAGCTCCAGCAATCCTTCTAAGGACTGGAGTAAGCATCTCGGAGTTGGAATGTACGCTTTGATGAGATGATCAAAGATTTTGGGTTTATACAAAGTTTATGAGAAACTTGTATTTCCAAAGAAGTGAGTGGGAGCACTATAGAATTTCTGATGAGTATATGTTGTTGACATATTATGGATCAGAAATGATGTAGAATTTCTGGAAAGCATATAGGGTTATTTGGAAAGTGTTTTTCAATGGAAAGCCTGGATTAAGCTACTTGAGCATTAAGCATCAAGATCTATAAGGATAGATCAAAACGCTTAAATGGTACTTTCAAATGAGCACATACCTTGACATGATCTTGAAGGTGTTCAAGATGGACCAGTCAAAGAAGGAGTTCTTGCCTGAGTTGTAAGGTATGAAGTTAAGACTTAAAGCTCGACCACGGCAGAATAGAGAGAAAGGACGAAGGTCGTCCCCTATGCTCAAGACATAGGCTCTACAGTATGCTATACTGTGTACCGCACCTGAAGTGTGCCTTGCCATGAGTCAGTCAAGGGGTACAAGAGTGATCCAAGAATGGATCATAGGACAGCGGTCAAAGTTATCCTTAGTAACTAGTGGACTAAGGAATTTTCTCGATTATGGAGGTGGTAAAAGAGTTCATCGTAAAGGGTTACGCCGATGCAAGCTTTGACACTAATCCAGATTATTCTGAGTAGTAAACTAGATTCGTATAGTAGAACAGTTATTTGGAATAGCTCCAAATAGAGCGTGGTAGCTGCATCTAGGAGATGACATAGAGATTTGTAAAGCACACACGGATCTGAAAGGTTCAGACCCGTTGACTATAACCTCTCTCACAAAGCATAACATGATCAAACCCAGAACTCATCGAGTGTTAATCACATGGTAAATGTGAACTAGATTATTGACTCTAGTAAACTCTTTGGGTGTTAGTCACATGGGGATGTGATCTTGAGTGTTAATCACATATCGATGTGAACTAGATTATTGACTCTAGTGCAAGTGGGAGACTGTTGGAAATATGCCCTAGAGGCAATAATAAATTGATTATTATTATATTTCCTTGTTCATGATAATCGTTCATTATCCATGCTAGAATTGTATTGATAGGAAACTCAGATACATGTGTGGATACATAGACAACACCATGTCCCTAGTAAGCCTCTAGTTGACTAGCTCGTTGATCAATAGATGGTTACGGTTTCCTGACCATGGACATTGGATGTCGTTGATAACGGGATCACATCATTAGGAGAATGATGTGATGGACAAGACCCAATCCTAAGCATAGCACTAGATCGTGTAGTTCGTATGCTAAAGCTTTTCTAATGTCAAGTATCATTTCCTTAGACCATGAGATTGTGCAACTCCCGGATACCGTAGGAGTGCTTTGGGTGTGCCAAACGTCACAATGTAACTGGGTGGCTATAAAGGTACACTACGGGTATCTCCGAAAGTGTCTGTTGGGTTGGCACGAATCGAGACTGGAATTTGTCACTCCGTGTAAGCGGAGAGGTATCTCTGGGCCCACTCGGTAGGACATCATCATAATGTGCACAATGTGATCAAGGAGTTAATCACGGGATGATGTGTTATGGAACGAGTAAAGAGACTTGCCGTTAACGAGATTGAACAAGGTATAGGGATACCGACGATCGAATCTCGGGCAAGTACAATACCGCTAGACAAAGGGAATTGTATACGGGATTGATTAAGTCCTTGACATCGTGGTTCATCCGATGAGATCATCGTGGAACATGTGGGAGCCAACATGGGTATCCAGATCCCGCTGTTGGTTATTGGCCGGAGAGGTGTCTCGGTCATGTCTGCATGGTTCCCGAACCCGTAGGGTCTACACACTTAAGGTTCGATGACGCTAGGGTTATAAAGGAAGTTTGTATGTGGTTACCGAATGTTGTTCGGAGTCCCGAATGAGATCCCGGACGTCATGAGGAGTTCCGGAATGGTCCGGAGATAAAGATTTGTATATAGGAAGTCCTATTTCGGCCATCGGGACAAGTTTCGGGGTCATCGGTATTGTACCGGGACCACCGGAAGGGTCCCGGGGGCCCACCGGGTGGGGCCACCTATCCCGGAGGGTCCCATGGGCTGAAGTGGGAAGGGATCCAGCCCAAAGTGGGCTGGGGCGCCACTTTCCCCTAGGGCCCATGCGCCTAGTGTGGGGGAAACCCTAAAGGAAGAGTCCCACAAGGGAAGGCACCCCTAGGTGCCTTGGGGGGGAGGGAATCCTCCCTTGGCCGCCGCCCCCTAGGAGATTGGATCTTCTAGGGCCGGCGCCCCCCCTTGGCCCCCCTATATATAGTGGGGGAGATGGAGGACTTCTTACCTTTTGCCTTTGGTGCAGCCCTCCCCCTTTCCCAAGTCCTTCTCCTCTCCCGTGGTGCTTGGCGAAGCCCTGCAGGATTGCCACGCTCCTCCACCACCACCACGCCATTGTGCTGCTGCTGGATGGAGTCTTCCTCAACCTCTCCCTCTCTGCTTGCTAGATCAAGGCATGGGAGACGTCACCGGGCTATACGTGTGTTGAACACGGAGGTGCCGTCCGTTCGGCACTAGGATCTCCGGTGATTTGGATCACGACGAGTACGACTCCATCAACCCCGTTCTCTTGAACGCTTCCGCTTAGCGATCTACAAGGGTATGTAGATGCACTCTCCTTCCCCTCATTGCTGGTTTCTCCATAGATAGATCTTGGTGACACGTAGGAAAATTTTGAATTTCTGCTACGTTCCCCAACAATTCCCCCATCTCCCGTAGACGAGATCGGATTCACACCGGAGTGTTCCTCCACACCGTCTATGGTATCAACCATACTCTTTGGACGGTAAAGTCCTTAATAAAGAGACGAGGCTCTGATACCAATTGAAAGGATCGATATGGTTGACTAGAGGGGGGGGGGTGAATAGGCAACTAACAATTTTTAGCTTTTCTTTAGCAAGTTAAAGTTTGCATCAAAATAGGTTGTCTAGAAATGCAACTAGGTGAGCAACCTATATGATGCAACGAGGATAGGTACACAAGCAAGCAAGAGATATAAAACAAGTAAGCTTGCTTAAATAAAGGCACGAGATAACCAAGAGTGGAGACGGTGGAGACGAGGATGTGTTGCCGAAGTTCCTTCCCTTTGAGAGGAAGTACGTCTCCGTTGGAGCGGTGTGGAGGCACAATGCTCCCCAAGAAGCCACTAGGGCCACCGTATTCTCCTCACACCCTCACACAATGCGAGATGCCGTGATTCCACTATTGGTGCCCTTGAAGGCGGCTATCGAACCTTTACAAACAAGGTTGGGGCTCTCTCCACAACTTAATTGGAGGCTCCCAACGAAACCACGAAGCTTCACCATAATGGAATATGGCTCCGAGGTGACCTCAACCGTCTAGGGTGCTCAAACACCCAAGAGTAACAAAATCCACACAAGAAAGTATGGGGGAACCAAATATCCTTTGGTGGAAGTGTAGATCTAGGTCTCCTCCTTCAATCCCTAGCAAATCAACAAGTTTGAGTGGCTAGAGAGAGAGATCGGGCAAGAGAGCTTGAAGGGCATCAATGGTGGAGTGAGAGAGGTCAAAGGTAGGAGTGGTAGGTGGGAGAAGCTCCCTTATATAGTCACCCTTAATTTCCAACCGTTACTGTGATTTTAGCACTGCAGCGGTACAACCGGTCCTCGTCCCGGTACAACCGGGACTCACGGTGTATCTGCAGAACCCTACCAAGCGGTACAACCGGACCAGGGGGGGGGGCGGCGGTAGTACCGGCTAAGAAAAATAACCGGACTAACCGCCTGGCCACCGCACAAACACCTCATCAAAATAGGAGCTTGACCGGTACTTGGGCGGTGCCTGGCCGGAACAACCGTATGGCCTTGAGCTCTTGGGTGGCTAAGTCCTGAGCGGAAGAACCGCTCGGACCACCGGTGGTACCGGTCATCGTGGAACGACCGGACCAACCGGGCCACTACCGCCCAAGAACCGCATCAAACCAGAAGCGAGAGCGGCACTTGAGCGGTGCATGGATGGAACCACCGCCCCAGCTGTTGCAGAGCATGATGGCGGTACCACCGCCCGGAGGCAGCGGTACAACCGCTCGAGCACAGCTGGTGAGCGACAAGACCCAGCGGTACAACCGCTCCAGAGAGCGGTACAACCGCTGGGCAGAAACAGTGAGCAGAAAAGAAAAGAGGGGAAGAGGCAAGAAAAACTCTCTCTCTCACACACACCTGAGGAAGGCAAAGAGAGGGTGAGAAAAGTGTACGTGAACTGATTCCCCCAGAGCTTTCTAATGAGGATTCCCTCTTGATAGTACGGGTACTCTACGACCAAAGAAAATAAAACCGTAGAGGACACGTCTTCGATCTTTTCCTTCGAGAGGTAATAGCAATCCGATGTAAGCCTAAGCATCGAGAACCTGAAACATAAAGCACACGTTGAGACCACCAAGGGTTGTCATCATCATCCAAAACATAAAGTAGGAAAATGCCCTTTCAGCGACCCTGCCGTCTATCAGCTTCACAATGACCCTCCACGAGCAAGCGGTGTTCGTCTTCAGCTTGACTTTGTCGGCACGGCCGGGAAATGCTACGTGAAGTCCAGAGGCATTGGTATGCACTAAAACTTCAGGGCAAGGATGACCTTGTAGAAGTTAGTTGGTCCAGCCTTCTCATGGTAGTCCCCGTAGCGCTTGCCTCTTTTCTACCCCGACCAGGTAAAACGCTGTGTACTCAGAGTACCCGGAACTAGCATCCACCGTTGTATCACAAATCGCCCTGTTGTCTAATTTTTTTATTTTTTAAGCATTGACTTAAGCGTCTGCCATTGGAGATGCCCTTCTCCTTCCTCTTTCCCATAGATGCACATCGCATAAGAAAAATAAGTTTGTGTTTTTCAGTTAAATTATTGCTTTTCATGCCGTTAACAAAATTGTTCCTTTAAACAAAAAAATGGTCACTCTTTAGTTTTTCTAAGGGCATGGTCACTCTTTAGTGAAATTTACTGCTCACATTGGCCCTCCCAAATCCTCCTTCATTTTACAGATGGGCCGATTTGCCACGGCCTGCCTGGCAGACCACGCGGGCCCAGCCCGTGGTCCTCCAGTCCGGCGCCAACCCGGCCTCGTTCGTTCACGGCAAAACAAAACGCGACCACCCCACCCGACCCGACCCGACCAGACCAGACCAGGACAAACCCAGGCTGCAGCTCGTGCCCCCGTCCGTCCGGTCGCCTTCCTCTCCGCCCCGCCTCCATGGACGCGTACCACCACCAGCGCCGCTTCGACGGCTCCGGCGACGCGCCGCCGCCGCAGCCCCCTCCGCCCTCCAACTGGTATCCCATCCCCGCGCCGCCGTACCACCCGCCCCACCCCAACCACCCGTACCCTCCCCCGCATCACCAG